>NC_041393.1:128400933-128484025 GCF_002162155.2 Triticum dicoccoides
TATATATTGTGCGACATCTGGACGAAGATTAAGTGTTGAGAAACAGAATATATTTACAAATGTGGGTACAAGAGACCAGGTATGCACCACACTTGATTTTATGACCGGGACCATAAACAATAAATGTTTGGGCTTACCAACTACTGTAGGAGGTGGTTGTTTATGTTTAACGTTATCATTGAGAGACTGGACCTGAGAGAGATTGATCTCACAGACATGTAATGCACTTGGCTGAACAATTTGGAGAATCCAACAAATGAGAAATTGGATCGGCTTCTAACTAGTGTGGAATGGGAAAATAAGCTTCTTTCTGATTGCACTCCTCTCCTTGTTGACTCGGGGGATGCGACCAACGTAGGCAAAAAAAAACATCTTGTCTTCGAATTGTCGTGGTTCGAGAGGGAGGGTTTTCTTGATTTGATAGCCAGTGAATGGGCAAAAGAGAATAGGGGGCGATCGAATATTGAAAGATGACAATATAAGATTAGACACATGCCACAGTTTCTTGCGGCATTGGACAAAAAATGAAAGTGGCATTTACAAATTGGCAAAAAGAAAAACTTAAAGGCCGAGGTCAATATACTAGACATGATTGATCGTATTGCTAAGCGGAAGCCGAAGAGAAGCTACGAAAGCTTCTCAGAGAAGAAGGGATGAAATGGGCACTTAGGTGGTTCAGGAGGATAATAATACCCAATCTTTTCATATAATTGCTAGTGGAAAACATAGGAAGAAGAAAAGTATCCAACTCGTAGCCCAGCTTCGCGATCTCTTCCTCAAGATGAGAGATCGTCGCCTAAACACACCAAGACAACACGTCGAACCAAGTCATGCGAACTCGCACTAAATGGAGACATGAATCACACATTTCGGGGTGAGAGAGATGGGGGAGACCTCGAGCGCCTGAATCGACGCATCTGCGATGGAAGCTTGCACCTTACTCCCGCGCAGCTCCGTCTCCGCCGCCTCGCATACGCGCTTCGCGGCCTCGAGCTCTGTCGTGGCCGCGTTGGACGCTGAGACCACATCATCGAGCCGGCGCTTTAGGCCCGACACCATGCGATCTACACTCTAAGCGGAGAAGCACCTGCGTTAGCGGAGGACCCAGAAGTCAAGACCCTATGATGCTATGGGGTGGGTGCGGCGAGGCCGCGTGGAGGGGACACTTACCGTCGTGGGACTTCTCGGCGGCAAAATTGTGGATGATGGACAGGAACTACTTCTGGGGCTCGCAACCCGCCGCGACCCCGACGCAGCCATAAGGAGAGGAGCGAGAGGGCAGCGGGTGCGAGAGTTCTCTTGAAATATTCTAGAATTTGAGAGGGCTTTGAGGTGTGGCGGGAATGGAGCGGGTGACTGCCCATGTTGGACAACTGGAGCTTATAAACGGTCGGCAGCAATGTAGGTGGATAAATTGTAAGTGGGCTTTTCCACTTTATGGACCATCATGTTTTTCAGCTTCTAGACCATCACATCCCATAACTCGAAGCAAAATCCGCTAGAGGACCATTCTCCTCAATCAATCAAAAATCAAAAACAAAAACGCAAACCAAGATTCGTGGTAGTTTCGTAAGTTAGATTTGAAAACTATTTTCACACAAGTTTGGAGAGAGGAATGCAAATACTTTTGTGAGGCGTTGTCGGCATTTTGTCAGGAGAGAGAGTGCAGAGAAGAATCGTTGCATGCGTTCTCTCTCCATGTACAAAAGATAAGGACACGTTTGGTTACCCGTGTCGATTTTGCATGCATTGCATGTGTGTCTCTGGTGAGCCTGATTGAGGAAAAAAACAAAAAACCACCATTTGCACATCATTTGGTTTCTCTCATCTAGATTGCCTCCATTAGGAGAGCAGTTTCTCCTCCATTAGCTCGGCCAATGCAACTACATGGTGTTTGGTTGCATACACGGGATATGATTAATAGTTAACACTTGCACTTAACACACGGAATTACACTGGAGTGCCTCGCGATTGCGATGGACGGTGACCGTGTCGCCGCGTCTGACACGACGAGCACGAGGGAGAGCGTTCCTGCCGGCGTCACGGCGAACGTTCGTCGCCACAGAGAAAGTTTGTGCGGACGTGCGCCGAGGCAGAGGACGGGGAGGAGAAGTGCAGTGTGGGAACCATGGTGGCGTCAATGTAGTAGGATGCGGGAGAGGAGGCCGAAAGGAACGACGTCGGCGACAGTGTAGTAGGACGCGCGCGAGGAGGCCGAGAGGAACGACGCCGACAACAATGTAGTAGGACACGGGCGAGGAGGCCGAGAGGAACAACGCTGGCTATGGCGCCATGTAGCAGGATGTGGGAGAGAAGGTCGAAGGGAACGACATAGACGGCCACTCCAGTGTAGTAGGACGTGTGAGAGGAGGCCGAGATGAACGACGGCGCGATGACGCATGTGCAGTAGGATGCGGGAGAGGGGGTCGAGAAGAACGATTAGAAGGGCCTTCGTAGGAGATTAGTGATTGTCATTAAAACAACTCACACATACATATGTATAGTCATGAGTAATATGTAGATCTACTCATTTACGATCATCAAAACAGAAAATGTGTAACACAAAAGTCGTTTGAAATTGCGAGATGAAGCTACTGGTCAAACGAAATTTCAAACGATCGACTGTGTCAAATTCGTCCAAAATAACCCCAAACATGAACATTAAATTAAACATTTATGGTGGACGAAACTAAAAAAAATATCGTCCGAATGAAACCATAACATCGATGTGCATCTTTTCGTATAAAGCCTATCTCGAATCCAAGCATCCTTGTGTGGATTTGAAGGGAGATTAGAAAGAAGATTAATGGGGTAACACGGCAAACCAAGTACATGGCCTGTACTAGCTTGTGTGCTCGTTGTGGCTCAACTCGGCATGTCTCGCTGAAATTGCGGATTCGGCAGTTTCTAGAGGGTTTGGCTCGCAGCTAATTTAAAGTCCGCGTGATGCAGGCCCAACATTGAATGCAAGCAACAAAACAATCCACTTTCTTCCCGCGCGTGTCTGGTTGGCCTATATGCAGGCAACAGAGCACGTCCTAAGTACTCCCTCTAAGCCAAATTAATCGTCACTATTTTAGTAAGCAACAATTAATTTGGATCAGAGTGAGTACTTAATTTTACAAGTACTATATTTCGAATGGTTGCTATTTTAAAACCAAATATCTATTTTTTAAGAAAATGAGAAGACCCTCGGAACACTGATATATTTGAATTGATTGCATTTTATTCTTCCAATTATAGTTCAAATGATTAATAAATCATTACATTGTTCCATATAAAATGTTTTAAACAGAATTTTACGTGAAAATAAATTTATTTCATTGTCTTTACATTTTCATTTTTTAAATATTTCACTGTTTCAGAAAATAGGTTACAAAAAAAACTCCCAAAATTCAATCATCTATTTCATACTTCAGATAATTTCATAAGTCGCAAAGATTTCACACCGGTTTAAAAAAAGCAACACACTATTTAAAAAAGTCAAATATGATGGTGGCTATGAAAATCAAACCATAGAAACTCCTTTCATATATGAATTCAATGGTATTAGTTTTTATGGCATACATCTCATGTGGTACTTCCACAAAGGTTTCCCGTGATGGTTGCTCAAGTCTGGCACTCTATCAACCCTGATTCACACCCTTTTTGGCGTATCTTCGATAGGCTAAATCATATTATGCGTCACCCTCGGAGTTGGAGCGACAGAATGATGAGAAACATCCCCATCTAACTCCGTATCGCTCTCCTAGTCTCTTCCCAAGGCTTGCAACCACTCTCCCGTGTCGAGTCATGGTTGCACTGCAAGCTTAAAGGGGCCTACCTCGGCCTCGCCTGGCTCGAGCGATCCATTAATTGTTATCGTTGTGCATGTTTGTGAGATGGTAAAACTAACCCCACCCTCTTCTGAATACATTCCACCCATCACAAGCAAAAGAATTGGTCATATTTGTGGTTAAGCTAGGGGACACGGTCGTATATGACGAGGCATCCATGGAGAAGGCTTGATCACTTGTCTAACATCATCAACTCGGTGGATGATACGTCTTCAACGTATCTATAATTTTTTATTATTCCATGCTATTACATTATCATTCTTAGATGTTTTATATTCACTTACAAGCAATTATATATCATTTTTTCGACTAAACTATTAAATTAGTGCCCAGTGTCAGTTGCTATTTTTTGCCTGTTTTTGGTTTTCCAGAATATCAGTACCAAACAAAGTCTAAACGTCCAAAGCTTCTGAATTTTTTAGACACGATTGATATATAAATTATCCATGTTTTCCTAAATTTTGAGAATTTTTGGAGTTACAAAAGTATAGTAAATGTTCAGATTGCTAAAGACGGTTCTATTTTTGACAAATTCTATTTTTGATGCATTATTTTGCTTGTTTTGATGAAAGTATGGATTGTATCGGGGGGTATAAGCCATGGAGAAGTTATAATACAGTAGGTATAATGCAAAAATAAAATATGAATGACTTTGCAATAGTACCTAAAGTAGTGATTTGCTTTATTATACTAACGGATCTCACAAGGTTTTGTTGAGTTTTGTGTGATTGAAGTTTTCAAGTTTTGGGTGAGAACACGATGGATGAAGGAATAAGGAGTGGCAAGAGCCTAAGATTCGGGATTCCCGAGGCACACCAAGGTAATATTCAAGGACTCCCAAGCAACTAAGCTTGGGGATGCCCCAGAAGACATCCCCTCTTTCTTCTACTAACTATCGTTAATTTTACTTGGAGATATATTTTTATTCGTCACATACATGTGTTTTGCTTGGAGCGTCGTGTATTATATGATTATTTGCTTTATTTGCCTTTTAGTTTGTCACAATCATATTTATTGGACACACTTATTTGAGAGAGCCACATGTTTATCATAATTTGTCAGAATACTATATGTGCTTCACTTATATCTTTTGAGCTAGACAGTTGATCTAGTACTTCACTTAAACCTTTTTAGCACGGTGGTGGTTATATTTTGAAGAAATACTTGAACTCTCATGCTTCACTTAAATTATTTTAAGAGTTGATATGACTATATTTTGAAGAAATATTTGAAATCTCATGCTTCACTAAATTATTTTGAGAGTTCATAAGATTAAATTTTGAAGAAATAGTTGCACTCTCATGCTTCACATATACCTTTTTAAGAGTTCATAATAGTAATGGTAATTTCCACAAGATATGAATTTGGTCCCGAAGTGATGAATATTCAAGAGAGATGTAGTAAAAACTTTCATATAGATCATTGGATATGATCAGTTTGATTCCTTGCAATAGTTTTGGGATATGGAGATTATAATATGTGAGTCATGTTAGTGAGTAATTGTGATTTAGTGAGAATATTGGTGTTAAGGTTTGTGATTCCCTACGCATGCACGTAAAGTTAATAGTTATGCAACGAAATTATATCCTACTTATGGTGCATTATTTGGTGTTAGTTATGTTTAATGCATGTTTATGACCGGTTTTGCTTCTTGGTTGGTTGCTTCTCAATCTATTTGCTAGCCTTCATTTGCACTAGGCGGAAATACTGCTTGTGCATCCAACGCCTTAAACCCGAGTTGTGCCAAATGAGTCACCATACCTACCTATATGCGGTATTTCCATGCCGTTCCAAGTAAATTTGCATGTGCCAACTCTAATCTTTCAAAATAACTTTCTGTTTTTTGTGCCCTTACCGCTCATGAAGCGGCAGGGGGTGGCCAAAAATTTCCATGCTATGTGTGTTACTCTTACGATGAGTATTTATTCACTTGTCATTGAACGGCAAAGTGGCAAGGTAATAGGGATGCCTAGTCCCAAAATGAAAAAAATGTTAATAATAAATTTCTTGGAAAGTGTTGGTATGGAAGGCCCTCGTGGATATGGCTAGCCATGGATTGTGAAAGAATGGTTGAAAGAAAGTAAACTTTATTTTTTGTTTGGGAACCGCCAATGATGTGTCTAGCATGGAAGATATTGGGAATTCTCGATTGTTTTGGTTGACAAGAAAATCACGCCTCTCAAAATAATAGTATCTCTCTAATTTAAATCTCGAGCTCTGGCACCTATACAAATCTATGCTTTCGTCTACGAAGGGCCCATCTATTTACTTTTATGCAATTTTTATTTTCTTATTTTAAGTCTGCATCTTCTCTTACAAATCACCAACTAGAGAGCACTATTGTCATAATTGTGCATTGGATGTAGCTAATATTGAGTGTGTTTCATGAATGGATCAATGATTGAGCATGACGAGCTAGGGATATCATTCTTTAGCATTGATATTTTGAAAGGCGTGGTTGCTTGTTAGTATGCTTGAGTATTTATATCTTCATGTCAAATTATATACTATTGCTTTGAATTATTCAAGTCCAAATGTCCATGCTACAAAAGAAAAGACTGATCCTCAGCGAAGCAGCTCGACCAACTTTACGAAAGCAGAAGCTGATGAAGCGATGAGGACTCCGATCATGGTTCCTCCGTCAGATAGCGGCACATTTGGGCTAGCTCCATTTTGTGCGTCTAACCTGCCACCCCCAGTAAGTGTTGGAAACGATGTTTTAACTTTAGCTTGTGCACCCTTCTGTATAATCCTTTGATGGTTTCCTTCACAGCAAAACGATCCTTTCTGGAGCAAATGACCAATGAAGAAAAAGATGGCTGCTAAGCTTCGTAAGGCTGTGGTGGATGAAGACCCAAAATAGAAGAAGAAAGCTAAGGCCGTTTCTGATCCGGAGGTCTCTGAGGATGAAGAGACGCCTGATGATGACCCGACTCTTAATGAGTCGCCTCAGGATGATGATTCAAAGGTAAACTTCCTTCTTTCTGATTAACTTATCTTTTCTTTAACTTGTGTTTGAAATATTCCAACTGTCGATGCTTTCTCCAGTATGACGCATGTGAGAGCCGGGCTGAAGATGTTGAGGTAATATCTATCTTATATGATTCAGATACTCCTATTCCTAAGAAGCTGAGGAGAGTAGTGAGAAAAGTGCCCTTTCCTCATCCACTTTCTTATTTAGACCCTAATTTCTTAAAGAAGAAAACACAGTACGCCGGCTCATCCAAACAAGGGGCAGGTAGCGACTCTGGTGCTTCAATGGGCGGCTCAGAATATGCACCAAACGCTCGCAAACGTGCCAACGAGGTACCTCATAGTCCAACTCCTTCTCATCCTTGAGATGGTTTATTTTAAACAGCCTTTTAACCCGTCTAATTTGGATTATCAGGAGTCACCATTGTCGTCAGATGACTTGTCAGGGTCCCAGTTGGCTCCAGTGGTTATCAAGCCGGGATAAGTATGCATGCGAGCAAGTCATATTTCTTTGACAAAATTTGAATGTATCTTGACATTGTTATAACCCTTGTGAATATGAAGAGCCAAGGCAAAGAAAAGGAAGACCGGTGAGTCTGGCTCGTCATCAGAGCCGGTCGAGACTCATGAATAAACTCCCAAGGACCAAACTAAGAAAACTCATGAGGTCTTTGGGCAGGATAACCCGCCGCCTGGTGAAGTCGCAGACACACAGGCTAAAAAATATCAATAATCAGCTGAAAGTTAACCTGTCCTCTCATGCTCGTGAGCTGAGGACGGAAACGACGGCTAATGAAGCGACAACATCTCCTCCCCAGATGACCTTACCATTACCAGAACTGAGTTCAAGGCCCCTGGGCCATCAAGGGCTTTGGCAAAAGTGCCATCCAAGGGCGATTCACAAGCTCCCGCCAAAAGGGAAGGAGAAACTTGAGCTGCCAGACTTGGAGGAGCTGAATGTCACGGAGCTTCATGAAGCGGATGTGACTCGGTTGTCTGAGAGCAGGAACATGGAAACTAGCATGGTCAACATGCTTATACGAAAATATGAGGTATGTCTTGAACCTTCAGAGTTTGTCACTTATATCATTATATCCTTAATAGCCGCCCAATCCTGGCTACAAATAAGACACTCTATTTGCGTGTAGGATTATGATAGCATAACCTTAGACATCTAGTAGCCCCCAAGGGTCGTCTTGTTACATGAGTAACAAGTCGGGTCTTGATGAACAAGATTGCTGAATGTGGCATTGTAGCCCCCAAAGGCCGGTTCATCATGCCAATGCGAGCCAGCTCTTATTGTCAATAGATAAGAATTCAAAAGTGCATTAGCCCCCAAGTTCTATGTAGAGTAATAGTAGTCTGCTTGGGACTTTCATAATGTTTATTCCATGTAATTTTTGTGTGCAGGAACTGCTGTCTGAAGCACAAGGCAAATTGACCAGCTGCCAAGAAACCCTGAAAGCTGAGCAAAAGCTGCGGGCAGACGCTGAATCATCCGTTGCTGACCAAGAAAAGGCAGCGTCTGTGGTGGATGGAAAACTTAAGTCTCTTCAAGAAGAATATGAAAAAGAGAAGGAATCTCTTAGAAAACGTGCTTAGGACATGGAAGGATGGCTTAAGTCCATAATAGAGGAGCTCACCAGCTTGAAGAAGCATATTTTTCAGATGACTCAAGCTATTTTTGGTAAGCCGCCACATCATTTGCCCAAGTTATGTTTATAATGATATGAAAATGTTGAAACTGACTTGAATGTTCTCATCCTTTGTAGGCAAGAGAACTGTGAGCCTAAAGAAAGAGCGCATTGTGCAGTTGAAGGCGACTTATACCTTCCTTGAGCAGTTGTACACTGGAAGTCTGCACATCATTCGCTATGTAGTGGGCGCGGCAGGCATGCCAAAGACGATTAAGGAGATGCTCAATGTTTTGTCAACTTTGCCAAGTCAGTTGAGAGAGCTAAAAAGATCATCTGCCCGCATAGCCACCATGTATGCACTAACCCGGGCCAAGGCATATAATGAAGACATGGACGTGTCTGAATTAGCTAATGGCTTTCCAGAGTTGAACTTTGACGGCAAAGGATTTACCAGGGACGATTACACCCGTTTGCGGAAGGAGACCCGGTCCGTGGCTACCAAACTTGCAGATGAAGTTAATTTGGAGAGGTACCAGGCGGGTTTTGACAAGGCGGGTAAACGCATAGACCAGGCCAGTTTCAAGACAGTCAGCCTGATCCCTGCCAGACATAAGGATTGCTTGGCCACTGACGTTGAACCATCCAATCTTATTGAAGAGGGTGATTTCTTTGAGGCTTTGTCAACCATTGATGGGGATGCTGATTATGTTCAGATCACCGAAGCAGCAAAGACGGTGCAGGGTGATGAAGAAGCGGCTCAAAAGGAGACCGACTTGGCAGGTAAAGCTGCCGTTGGCACAAGCTCAAAGTAGAAACTGCTGAAAATATTTTGAGAGCCCCTTTTGTGGCAATTTAATAGGATAGTAAAAACATTTGGTCAAGCCATCGTACACACTGCTTATGACTGTTGAACGTGACATGGTTAACTCACCTGATTGCTCTTGTGTAAAGGGTTCCACTTTGAATGAAATCCTTTTGCGAAATAGGGTGACTTAGGACCAATGCTTCCAGCTCCTTGTGATAAATTTGTATGAACCAGACTCGATTAAGTGCTCATGATGGTCGTAGATACAGATCATGGTGACTTAACCCAGAATTAGGAATCTTGTAAATGTTTGAGATGTAACCGGTGTAGTATCGAACCGGTGGCTCATGGCCAATCGTAAACATTGAAGATAACCTGTAACAGAAAATCACAAAAAAAATAAAAAGTTAAGTTGGCTTGCGAGGCTCGTCAGACTTTGCTTTTGGGGCTTAAGTCTCACTTCAAGGAAGTGTTTGGCGTGATAGCCCTTGGAGTATCCTCGCTGCTACAAACTGTCTCTCGCATGACATAACCGACGTTTGAACTTTGCGAAGTCATGGTAACTTGGCAAGAGTACGAAGGGTCATTTGATCGGATAAGCAGCAAGTAAACATGCGGGTTTTACCAAGAAGGGTGGCGTTTGCGTGCCGGTCAAGAGGGTGAGACAGCTAAACTCGTGGAGTTGGAAGCCCCCAAGTGACCTATGACCAGGAAAGTAAAGACTCATGCACATTGATGGAGATGAAATGGCAGAGACCCCGAATTTCGAGGTTGCTGGCTTTATTTATTGATCATAAGGAAGTATATATACACGTAGGTATGTACAAAGGGAACCTGAGCCGGAGCTCTAGGTGTAATAAGGCCTTAGATGAGCTATGTTCCAAGGCCTGTTGGTCTCCTCGGACGTGCAGGATTCCTTTTCAGGACAAAGATCAACCAAGTAGTAAGATCCATTGTGAAGATTCTTGCTGACGATGAAGGGCCCTTCCCAAGGAAGTGTCAGCTTCAATGTATGATGTAACCCGGGGAGAGTCATGACATATGTCACTTAGTAAGATGGCTTCTATGCCATGAACCATGAAGAAAGGCGTAAAACCTGTTGATCTATTGGGGGTAGTCCGTATGCTCCATAAGATAGAGGGAAGCTCCTCAACAACAACCTGGCATGCGCTAGAGAGGAACCAGAAGCCGTGGCTTGATACCTTGTAATATCTCTTGATTAGCATGATCAGCTTGACCATTGGACCGAGGGTGCGCAACAGAAGCCACATCGAGCCTGTGTGTTCTCTTTGACAGAACTGCTCCATAGCTCCCTTGGAGAGGTTTGTACCACTATCAATAATGATGTTGTGTCGAAAGCCAAATCGGAAGATTACCTTCTTGAGGAACTTGACTGCCGTGTCCGCATCACAATTGCTGATAGGTTCTGCTTCAACCCACTTGGTGAACTTGTCGACAACGACCAAGAGGTGAGTCTTTTTATCTTGGGACGACTTAAATGAACCAACCATATCGATCCCCTAGACCGCAAAAGGCCAAGTGATTGGAATCATCCTGAGCTCTTGAGCCAAAACGTGAGCGTGACATGCAAATTTTTGACATCCATCACACTTTTCGACTATGTCCTTAGCGTAAGCATGAGTCATGAGCCAGAAGAAACCATGATGAAAAACCTTCGCCACCGAGGATTTTGAGCCGGCATGGTGGCCACAGTCACCAGAGTGAATCTCATTGAGTATCTCACGACCTTCATCAGGTGACACACAATGTTGGCAAACTCCTGTGATGCTTCTCCTGTGTAACTCATCGTTGACGATGGTCATAGACTTGGAATGTCTGACAATAAGCTGAGACGTAAGTTCATCATCAGGCAGCAACACACCATGGGATAAGTATTCCAAGTAAGGGACCGTCCAATCTGGAATAACATGTAGAGCTGCCATGAGTTGAGCCTCCAGGTCAGGAATAGCAAGATCCTCTTCCAATGGCAACTTGACTGACAGGTTGTGAAGGACGTCGAGAAAAACATTGGGAGGAACCGACTTGCGTTGTGAGCCCAAGCGTGACAAAGCATCAGCTGCCTCGTTCTGTCGTCGATCGATGTGATCCACCTGGTACCCCTTGAAGTGACCAGCAACATTGGTGACTGCTTGTCGATAAGCCACCATGAGGGGATCTTTTGAGTCCCAAGTGCCAGAAACTTGTTGAGCCAGCAGGTCTGAGTCGCCCAGGCATCTCACTCGGCTGATGTTCATCTCCTTAGCAATTCGGAAGCCGTGAAGAAGGGCCTCGTACTCAGTTGCATTGTTAGTACAAGGAAACATAATCCTCAACACATAACAAAATTTGTCACCTCGAGGGGAAGATAAGATGACTCCAGCCCCCGAGCTCTCAAGCTGCCTAGATCCATCAAAGTGTATAGTCCAATACGTATTGTCTGGTTTCTCTTTAGGGGCCTGGAGTTCAGTCCAGTTGTTGATGAAATCCACCAATGCTTGAGATTTGATAGCTGTACGAGGCACATACTTGAGGTTGTGTGAACCCAGTTCAATAGCCCACTTGGCGACCCGGCCTATTGCTTCCCTGTTATGGATGATATCGCCTAAGGGAGCCGAGCTAACCACTGTGATAGGATGGTCCAAGAAGTAATGCCTCAACTTCCGACTTGCCATAAACACGCCAAAAACCAATTTCTGCCAATGAGGGTGACGTTGCTTGGATTCTGTCAAGACCTCGCTAACATAATATACCGGCCTCTGAGCTGGTTACTCTTTACCCGCCTCCTTCCTTTCCACAACAACTGCCACGGTGACCACTTTATTATTGGAAGCAATGTATAGGAGCATAGGCTCTTTAGTGATTGGAGCAGCAAGGACGGGCGGCTCATCCAATTGCATCTTGAGCGCCTCGAAGGCGTTGTTCGCAGCAGCACTCCACTGAAAGTTATCGGTTTTCTTCAGCATCTGATAGAGAGGGATCACTTTCTCACCGAGGCGGCTTATAAACCGACTCAAGCCTGCAATTTGACCCGCCAGGCGCTGAACATCATTGAGATTCTTTGGCTTAGTAAGTGAAGTGATCGCCTGGATCTTCTCTGGGCTGGCTTCAATGCCATGCTTTGAGACCGGGAAACCAAGTAACTTGCCAGCAGGAAAACCAAAGACACACTTGTCTGGGTTAAGCTTCATCTGAATGTGCGAAGATTAGCAAAGGTCTCCTTGAGGTCATCCAGCAAAGTCGCCTACTTTGCTGATTTGACCACAATATCGTGAACATAGGCGTGAACCTTGCGTCCAATCTGACTATGGAAACAATTCTGAACGCAGCGCTGATAAGTCACCCCCGTGCTCTTAAGCCCGAAGGGCATGGAGACATAGCAGAAGGCTCCAAAGGGGGTGAATAAAGTTGTCTTCTCTTGGTCCTTGACGGCCATCTTGATTTATTGATAGCCGGAGTAAGCATGCAAGAAGCAGAGGCTCTCGCAACTGGCTGTGGCATCAATGATTTGATCAGTGCATGGGAGGGCGAAGGGGTCAATGGGACATGCTTTGTTGAGGTTGATGTCTACTACACAACCTTCTTCTTGTAGATGTTGTTGGGCCTGCAAGTGCACAGGTTTGTAGGACAGTAGCAAATTTCCCTCAAGTGGATGACCTAAGGTTTATCAATCCGTGGGAGGCGTAGGATGAAGATGGTCTCTCTCAAACAACCCTGCAACCAAATAACAAAGAGTCTCTTGTGTCTCCAACACACCCAGTAAAATGGTAAATTGTATAGGTGCACTAGTTCGGCGAAGAGATGGTGATATAAGTGCAATATGGATGGCAGATATAGGTTTTTGTAATCTGAAAATGTAAAAACAGCAAGGTAACTAATGATAAAAGTGAGCGTAAACGGTATTGCAATGGTAGGAAACAAGGCATAGGGTTCATACTTTCACTAGTGCAAGTTCTCTCAACAATAATAACATAGATAGATCATATAACAATCCCTCAACATGCAATAAAGAGTCACTCCAAAGCCACTAATAGCGGAGAACAAACGAAGAGATTATCGTAGGGTACGAAACCACCTCAAAGTTATTCTTTCGGATCGATCTATTCAAGAGTTCATACTAGAATAACACCTTAAGACACAAATCAACCAAAACCCTAATGTCACCTAGATACTCCATTGTCACCTCAAGTATCCGTGGGCATGATTATACGATATGCATCACACAATCTCAGATTCATCTATTCAACCAACACAAAGTACTTCAAAGAGTGCCCCAAAGTTTCTACCAGAGAGTCAAGATGAAAACGTGTGCCAACCCCTATGCATAGGTTCATGGGCGGAACCCGCAAGTTGATCACCAAAACATACATCAAGTGAATCACGTGATATCCCATTGTCACCACAGATAAGCACGACAAGACATACATCAAGTGTTGTCAAATCCTTAAAGACTCAATCCGACAAGATAACTTCAAAGGGAAAACTCAATCCATCACAAGAGAGTAGAGGGGGAGAAACATCATAAGATCCAACTATAATAGCAAAGCTCGCGATACATCAAGATCGTAACACCTCAAGAACACGAGAGAGAGAGAGATCAAACACATAGCTACTGGTACATACCCTCAGCCCTGAGGGTGAACTACTCCCTCCTCGTCATGGAGAGCGCCGGGATGATGAAGATGGCCACCAGTGATGGGTTCCCCCTCCGGCAGGGTGCCAGAACGGGCTCCCGAGAGGTTTTTGGTGGCTACATAGGCTTGCGGCAGCGGAACTCCCGATCTATTGTTGTATTCGATGGTTTTGGGGTATATGGAAATATATAGGCGAAAGAAGTCAGTTGGGGGAGCCTCGAGGGGCCCACGAGACAGGGGGCGCGCCCAGGGGGGTGGGCGCGCCCTCCTATCTCCTGGCCTCCTTGAAGGTTCCCTGGCTTGAACTTCAAGTCTCTCGGATCATGTTCATTCCAAAAATCACGCTCCCGAAGGTTTCATTCCGTTTTGGACTCCGTTTGATATTCCTTTTCTTCGGAACACCGAAATAGGCAATAAAACAGCAATATGGGCTGGGCCTCCGGTTAATAGGTTAGTCCCAAAAGTAATATAAAAGTGTATAATAAAGCCCGTAATCATTCAAAACAGATAATAAAATAGCATGAATGCTTCATAAATTATAGATACGTTGGAGACGTATCAACATCCCCAAGCTTAATTCCTACTCGTCCTCGAGTAGGTAAATGATAAAAGAAAGAATTTATGAAGTGTGATGCTAGTACGTGCACAAGTTTGATCAATGACAATTTCAATCACCTTTTCTAGCATGATTATATGTCATAACAATAGTTCATCTCATAAAACTTCTCACGAACAAGTAACAAGCAATTCACATGTTGAAGCATAGACCATAAACTTTCTTGAAAACTAGCAAACTTCATTCTCAGTCATCAAACAGTTACAATTCATCTTATTTTCAGGAAGGGTCTATGTCAGAGCTTTGATTTAGCAAACTCCACATACTCAACTATCATATAGTCTTCTACAATTACTAACACTCACGCAATACTAATGGTTATGGAGTTTTAATCGGACACTGAGAAATATTGGGGCTTATAGTGTTGCCTCCCAACGTATTCACCTTTGTGTGATGTCAACAATAATAGTTCATGCTAACTTACATCCAATTGGATATATATATCAGGATCTTTCCAACACGAAGTGCTTGCCAAAGGATAAAATGAAAAAGGGAAAGGTGAAGATCACCTTGACTCTTGCATAAATTAAAAGACATAAAGTAAAGACAAGCCCTTCGCAGAGGGAAGCAGGGGTTTGCAGAGGGAAGCATGGATTTGTAGAGCTTGTCGTGACAACTCTTGGTCATGCGGCTGATGATGTACCCTTTGAGTCCCGAAGGAGGACCCTTCGAATACTCAACACCATCGTGCGACAGCCCGACAGTGGGTGCCAATCGTGGTATTTTCATGGCAGATGTCCTCATAGGACTTAGACGCGAGGCCATCACGTCGAGTGGTAGATCGAAGGGGTTAAGTGGACACGAAAGACAAAAGGGTTTACCCAGGTTTGGCCCCTCTGGATAGAGGTGAGGGAGTCCTGGACTAGGGGGTGTCCGGATAGCCGAACTATCATCATTGGCCGGACTCCAAGACTATGAAGATACAAGATTGAAGACTTCGTCCCATGTCCGGATGGGACTTTCCTTGGCGTGGAAGGCAAGCTTGGCGATACGGATATGTAGATCTCCTACCATTGTAACCGAATCTGTGTAACCCTAGCCCTCTCCAGTGTCTATATAAACCAGAGGGTTTTAGTCCGTAGGACGAACAACAATCATACCATAGGCTAGCTTCTAGGGTTTAGCCTCCTTGATCTCGTGGTAGATCCACTCTTGTAATACCCATATCATCAATATCAATCAAGCAGGACGTGGGGTTTTACCTCCATCGAGAGGGCCCGAACCTGGGTAAAAACATCATGTCCCTTGTCTCCTATTACCATCCGCCTAGACGCACAGTTCGGGACCCCTACCTGAGATCCGCCAGTTTTGACACCGACATTGGTGCTTTCATTGAGAGTTCCTCTGTGTCGTCGCTCATAGGCCCGATGGTTCCTTCGATCATCAACAACAACGCGGTCCAGGGTGAGACTTTTCTCCCCGGACAGATCTTTGTATTCGGCGGCTTTGCACTGCGGGCCAATTCGCTCGGCCATCTGGAGCAGATCAAAAGCTACGCCCCTGGCCATCAGGTCAGATTTGGAAGTTTGAACTTCACAGCCGACATCCGCGGAGACTTGATCTTCGTCGGATTCGAGCCACAGCCGAGCGCGCCGCACTGTCATGATGGGCACGACCTAGCTCTGCCGCCGGACAGTGCCCTGGAGGCCGCACAAGAGTCCGCTCCGACCCTTAACTCGGAGCCGACTGCGCCGACCGAGGATGGGTGCCTAGATACCACCTCGGGGGCTGCTACCTCTACGACGATGGAGCCGAATACCGACCCTGTCCCTTGTGAAGCTCGTGACTCCAAGGTGCCGGACTCCTCACCGGACTCCGAACCTCCCGCACCTCTACCAATCGAATCCGATTGGGCGCCGATCATGGAGTTCATCGCTATGGACATCTTTCAGCACTCGCCTTTTGGAGACATCCTTAACTCACTAAAGTATCTCTCATTATCAGGAGAGCCCTGGCCGGACCACGGTCAGGACGGTTGGGACGCGGACGATGAAGAAATTCAAAGCCCACCGACCACCCACTTTGTAGCCACTGTCGACGACCTAACCGACATGCTAGACTTCGACTCCGAAGACATCGACGGTATGGACGAGGATGCCGGAGACGACCAAGAACCAGCGCCTATGGGGCACTGGAAAGCCACCTCATCATATGACATATAAATGGTGGACATCCCAAAGGATGGGAATGGCGATGGAACAACGGAGGAGGAGCCCTCCAAGAAACAGCCTAAGCGCCGGCGTCAGCGGCGCCGCTCTAAATCCCGCCACAGTAAGAATGGAGATTCCGGCACCGGAGACAACAACACCCCAGATAGTGTCGAAGACAACCCCCTCCAGCAAGATTCAGCACAGGAGGATGGAGAAGCCAGCCCTCATGAGAGAGCGGCAGACAAGGAGGAAGAAGACGATAATTACATGCCTCCCTCCGGAGATGAGGCAAGCCTCGATGACGACGAATTCGTCGTGCCTGAGGATCCCGTCGAACAAGAGCGTTTTAAACGCAGGCTTATGGCCACGGCAAGTAGCCTCAAGAAAAAGCAGCAACATCTTAGAGCTGACCAAGATCTGCTAGCCGATAGATGGACCGAAGTCCTCGCGGCCGAAGAGTATGAACTCGAACGCCCCTCCAAAAGCTACCCCAAACGCAAGCTGCTGCCTCGATTAGAGGAGGAAGCATACAAACCCACATCACCAGCGCACAATACGGCCGACCGGCCACCTCGTGGCCGCGACAGAGAAGCCTCAAGGCCCTCCACTAAAGCCGTACCCCGGCATCGCTCGAAAAGTACAAAGCCACGAGGGAATGCGCCGGACTTGCGAGACATATTGGAGGATAAGGCAAGACAATCAAGATCGATCTACGGATCGTGTGGGCGCCCCACAATACGCGATGATGACCGTCGCGCCGGATACAGCAACCCCGGCAGGGCCGAACACAGTAGACAAAGCTCGCTTGAGCTACGTCGTGATATAGCCCAATATAGAGGCGCCGCACACCCACTATGCTTCACAGATGAAGTAATGGATCATCAAATCCCCGAAGGGTTCAAACCTGTAAACATCGAATCCTACGATGGCACAACAGACCCCGCGGTTTGGATCGAATACTATCTCCTTCATATCCACATGGCCCGCGGTGATGATCTTCACGCCATCAAATACCTCCCGCTCAAGCTTAAAGGACCAGCTCGGCACTGGCTTAACAGCTTGCCAGCAGAATCAATTGGGTGTTGGGAGGACCTGGAAGCCGCATTTCTTGATAACTTCCAGGGCACATATGTGCGACCACCAGACGCCAATGACCTAAGCCACATAATTCAGCAGCTAGATAGATCGGCCAGACAATTCTGGACACGGTTCTTAACCAAGAAAAATCAAATCATCGACTGTCCGGATGCAGAGGCCCTTGCAGCCTTCAAGCATAACATCCGCGATGAGTGGCTTGCCCGGCACCTAGGACAGGAAAAGCCGAAATCCATGGCAGCCCTCACATCACTCATGACTCGCTTCTGCGCAGGAGAGGACAGCTGGCTAGCCCGCAGTAACAACCTCAACAAAAATTCTGGCAGTCCGGATACCAAGGACCGTAATGGCAGGTCGCGTCGCAACAAGCACAAACGCCGCATTAATGGCGATAATACTGAGGATACGACAGTCAACGCCGTATTCAGAGGCTCCAAACCCGGTCAGCGGAAAAAGCCATTCAAAAGAACTACTCCGGGTCCGTCCAACTTGGACCGAATACTCGACCGCTCGTGCCAGATACACGGCACCCCCGAAAAGCCAGCTAATCACACCAACAGGGATTGTTGGGTATTCAAGCAGGCAGGCAAGTTAATTGCCGAAAACAATGACAAGGGGCTGCATAGCGATGACGAGGAAGAGACCCGGCCGCCGAACAATAGAGGACAGAAGGGTTTCCCCCCACAAGTGCAGATGGTGAACATGATATACGCAACCCACATACCCAAAAGGGAGCGGAAGCGTGCACTCAGGGACGTATATGCGATGGAGCCAGTCGCCCCAAAGTTCAATCCATGGTCCTCCTGCCCGATCACCTTTGATCGAAGGGACCACCCCACCAGCATCCGCCATGGCGGATTCGCCGCGTTGGTTCTAGACCCAATCGTCGATGGGTTTCACCTCACCAGAGTCCTGATGGACGGTGGCAGTAGCCTGAACCTGCTTTACCAGGATACAGTGTGCAAGATGGGCATAGACCCCTCAAGGATTAAACCCACAAAGACGACCTTCAAAGGCGTCATACCAGGTGTAGAGGCCAATTGTACAGGCTCAGTGACACTGGAAGTGGTCTTCGGATCCCCGGATAACTTCCGAAGCGAGGAGTTAATCTTCGACATAGTCCTGTTCCGCAGCGGCTATCACGCACTGCTCGGACGAACCGCGTTTGCAAAATTCAATGTGGTGCCACACTACGCATACCTCAAGCTCAAGATGCCAGGCCCTCGAGGAGTCATCACGGTCAATGGAAACACTTAATGCTCTCTCCGAATAGAGGAGCATACAGCGGCTCTCGCGACAGAAGTGCAGAACAACCTCTTAAGGCAATTCTTGGGTCCGGCCTTTAAGCGACCGGACAGCGCCAAGCGCGCCCGGAGTAACCTACAACAAGACCACCTGGCACGTTCCGAGCACGCGTAGCAATGCGGCCCCAACCCCAGCCCTTGCAAAATTGCAAAACCAGTACTCCGCGTACATCACTACGCTCTAAAGATACCATGGGCATAGGGGGAGGGGCACGACCACGGCAGGCCTAGAGTGCGGCTCAACCACACCAAGGGCTCCCAAGTGTGTCATCCTTTTTTTCTTCCTTTTTTTTCTTCTTATCCTCAGGACTCCGTTCACCAGAGGCCCTGTCCAGCAGTAGACCTGCCGAACTCACAATGCAACAGCCGGGGAAGAAGAAAGGCCACGCCGAGCATCCAGGTGGTCTCCATTACGAGCATTATACCTGTTTTATGCACCATTCCGCAGCCTACCCCTGGAGGGGGACATGTTAAATAGTTCCATCCCTTGCTTACCGCACTATTTTTATCATTCTGCATTCATGGCAGCACCTTTTAAATAAACAATGCATCACTTTTTTCCTACCGCTGCATTCCTTTCTTACACATGTGTTCATCTATGACATGCTGCATCCGTACACTTTGGTACGACTAAATACACCAGGGGCTTAAGTTCCCCACATTATGGTGTGATAAGTCCGAACACTTTCACAAGTGCGGCACCCCGAACTTATAGCATTATATGCATCGGCTCCGAATCATGTCTTGGGTCAATAGTTGGGTTTGCCCGGCTCCCATGTTTTGGTGCCTTATGTTCCGTTATATCGGCTAAGGTAGCGCTGGGAGAACCACTGCGATTGTGCCCCAGTTGAGCTGGGCGAGCACCTCAGTGGAGAAAGCTAAAACTGACCGTCATGATGGGGCGAGAGTCGGTCGCTGTTTGAGAGGTTTTTTCGAGTCCCTAAAGACTTATGCTGCTTAGAGCGAGGAACCGGCTTTGTCCGGCCCAGGCGTGGATAGCGCCCCGAATTCGGCCTTCCAAACACTAGGGGCTTCGCCGAAATTTAAAATTATAGAATTCTATGGCTAAGTGAGAGTGTTCAAGCATTATAAGTCTAGTTGCCTCGTTCGTCGTGTTGGGCGCTTCCCTAGATGGACCCAAAAATGGGAACAAGAGCGCTCAAGTTTATCCCGAACACCCCAACACTCGTGGCATGGGTGCTGAAGCCAACGACTTGCCATCTCTCAAATTTGATAAACGGCCACACAGAAGGTAATATTTTAAATTAACAAGCGTTGCTTAGCGCATATGAACAAAGTTTCCAGCGCACAGGATAACAAAATGCGAGTCTACTCAAATATTACATCGTTGGAGCACTCGCCCGCAATAATGCGGGCACCCTTCAGGACACCCTTATAATACATTTCGGGCGTGCGATACTCCTTGCCCGGCGGTGGCGCGTCCGTTACAAGCTTCTCAGCATCCATCTTGCCCCACTGCACCTTAGCACGGGTAAGGGCCTGACGGGCACCTTCAATGCAGGCGGAGCACTTGATGACTTCAATCCACGGACAGGCGTCCACCAGCAGCCGCACCAGGCCGAAGTAGCTCCCAAGCATGGCCTCTTTGGGCTACAGCCGAACTATGAGGCCCTTCATGGCCTGTTCGGCCACCTTGTGGAGCTCGACCAGCTGCTTTAGCTGGTCGCTCAGGGGCACCGGATGTCCGGCCTCAGCATACTGAGACCAGAACACCTTCTCCGTCGAGCTCCCCTCCTCGGCTCTGTAGAAAGCGGCAGCGTCGGACACGCTATGGGGCAGATCTGCGAACGCTCCTGGAGAGCTCCGAATTCGGGTAAGTAACAGGTAATTCACTTTTACATGCTTGCTTTGCATGAAGAACGCCTTACTTGCCGCTATTTTCTTCAATGCCTCAATCTCCTGGAGGGCCTTGTTGGCCTCGGCCTTAGCAGCTTTGGCACTCTCAAGAGCCGACGCAAGCTCGGACTCCCGAGTCTTCTAGTCACGCTCCAAACTCGCGTGTTTTTCCACGAGAGCCTGGAGCTCTTGCCGTACCTCCGCCACCCGCGCCTCCTGCTTCTCTCGCTCGGCGCGTTCAGTAGCCGCGTCGCGTTCAGCCGCGGATACCGCCTCCTTCAGGGTCGCCACCTCGTTCGTGGCCCCTGGAATACCCACGTTATCCTTGTCACTCCTCTTGCAACCAAATCTTTTTCTGTAAGGTACAACTTTAAATAAGGTGTTACTCACCTTCCTTGTCCTCGAGCTGCTTCTTGGCACGGCCGAGCTCGCTCTCGGACAGCTCGAGGTTCCTCTTCAAGGCATTGACTTCCGCAGTCAGTGCGGCAGAGGTCAGCAGCGCAACCTGCACTCCCATATTGACATATTTTTTAAGACTCCTGCGTATATCTTTTTAGATACTCAGTCTGGCTTTTCCTTCCGAACACCGAACCGAGCATCATGGGCTACTGTCTATGCGGTACTATTTTACATATCTTAAAACTCTTACCTCAAAGCCTGTTAGAAGGCTGCTGCAGGCTTCGGTCAGCCCGCTCTTGGCGAGCTGAACCTTCTGAATCACCGCACTCATGACAGTGCGGTGTACCTCTTCGATGGAAGCGCCGTTGAGCGCCTCCAGCAAGTTATCCGGCGCCTCCGGTTGGACGGAGGCCGCCGGCGTCACAGTCTTGCCCTTCTTACGAAGGGCCCGCCCGCTGGACTCGGGAACCACTGCAGGTTCCGGTGTGGAGTCCGGTCCAAAGTCCGGGAGGCTGCCTTGCGGCACATCCGGGGCCTCCTCCTCCTGGTGGGTCCCTTTCCGGGATCCCACCTCGGCATCGTCACGGGGGGAGGAGGCGGTCGTAAGTGAAGTGCTATCCACATCCGACGCACCGAAGGACCCGCTCGACGAAGCGGGAAGATCGTACTTGGCGGACTACAGGGTTGTATGCGGCATTAGAAAGACACGATGCAACGAAAAGAAAAGGTATGAGCTATTCGGGAGTCCGGATACTTATGATCTCGCCAGGGGCTTGGCCCTTGAAGGCCAATCCTCTTCGCCGTCGCCGGCGTTGGCGGAATAGTCCGGAGGAAGGGTCCTTCCCTTCTTGGACCCTCCGGCCTCCCCAGTTGGGGAGGCCTTCCTTTTCTTCTCTTCCCCCGTTGGGGAAGAAGCCTCTTTCTTCTCCTCCTCGTCTTCGCGGGAGGAGTCCGCCTCAGAGTCATCGGACGATGAATCCGATAACACCTGACGCCGGGAACTCTTTCGAGTTCCCGTGGCCTTCTTCTTGGCCTTCTTCTCCGGCACCATGTGAGGTGCCGGAACCAGCAGCCCGTTAAGCGGGCGTCCGCTGGGTCTTCTGGCAAAGGAGCCGGACAATTAGTCTGCTCGGCCTTCTTCAGCCAGTCCTGTCAAAGGAAAGGGAGTTTAGATCCCGCATAGAGTCAAACTATGGAAAACAAGTGTCCCGTAAAGGGTAAAATCGCTTACCTCGCCAGCCTGACGCTGCGAGCTGAATACGCGATCTTCGGTAGCGGATGCGGGAGCCTCGGCACCCTTGAACAACACCCTCCAGGCCTCTTCGTACGTAGTTTCGAAGAGCCTGTTCAAGGTCTGGTGCTGTGCCGGATCGAACTCCCACATATTGAAGTCTTGTTGTTGGCATGGGAGAATCCGGCGGATGAGCATGACCTGGACTACGTTGACAAGCTTGAGCTTCTTGTTCACTAGCTTTTGGATGCAGGCTTGGAGTCCGGTCAGCTCCTCCGAATTGCCCCATGTCAGGCCCTTCTCTTTCCAGGAGGTGAGCCATGTGGGGATGCCATATCTGAATTCGGGGGCCGCTGCCCATTCAGGGTCACGCGGCTCGGTGATGTAGAACCATCCCGATTGCCACCCTTTGATGGTTTCCGCGAAGGCGCCTTCAAGCCATGTGACGTTGGGCATCTTGCCCACCATGGCACCTCCGCACTCCGCTTGGCTGCCCTTCACAACCTTCGGCTTGACATTGAAGGTCTTGAGCCACAAGCCGAAGTGGGGCTGGATGCAAAGGAAGGACTCGCACACGATGATAAACGCCGAGATGTTGAGGATGAAATTCGGGGCCAGATCATGGAAATCCAGGCCATAATAGAACATGAGCCCCCGGACGAAGGGGTGGAGTGGGAAGCCCAGTCCGCGGAGGAAATGGGGAAGGAATACCACCCTCTCATGGGGCCCGGGGGTGGGGATGAGCTGCCCCTTGTCGGGGAGCCGGTGCACGATATCGCTGGACAAGTATCCGGCGCTGCACAGCTTCTTGATGTGCCCCTCCGTAACGGAGGAGGCCATCCACTTGCCTCCCGCTCCGGACATGATTGGATAAGGTTGAGGTGAGATGTGCGGACTTGGGCACTGGAGCTTGAGTGCGCGGAGATGGATAAGCAAAGGAGGAAGAAGGCGTAGGTAAAAAGGTGGATGCTTATCCCCTTATATATGGGCGGACGAAACCGTGCGTCCCCACCGGCCTGGTAAAACTCGCTTATCTCCCAAGCGCCGCAAGCAATGGCGCGGTTGGGTTACCCACGTCCGTATTGATGGGAATCCCGAAATAAGGGGAACACGATCTCTGCTTTGGCAAGACATGCCAAGGAAACCGCTTCGCTAAACGCGCTGAGGTGGAACAATAAAAACAATTCAAGTAAAGGCTTGGCCATGGCGTGATGTCATGCTACGAAATATGTCAGCAGATTGAAGTTGTGTAAATGTTATTCTCTCTACGGTGGTATGTGGAATTTATTTTGCAGAGCCGAACACTATCCTGGCGTTCACAATCTTCTATGAAGTATTCGGAGGAGGAACCTGCCCTGCAATGCCGAAGACAATATGCGCGCCGAACTCGTCGTCATTGAAGCCTGGTTCAGGGGCTACTGAGGGAGTCCTGGACTAGGGGGTGTCTGGATAGCCGAACTATCATCATTGGCCGAACTCCAAGACTATGAAGATACAAGATTGAAGACTTCGTCCCGTGTCCGGATGGGACTTTCCTTGGTGTGGAAGGCAAGCTTGGCGATACGGATATGTAGATCTCCTACCATTGTAACCGAATCTATGTAACCCTAGCCCTCTCCGGTGTCTATATAAACCGGAGGGTTTTAGTCCGTAGGACGAACAGCAATCATACCATAGGCTAGCTTCTAGGGTTTAGCCTCCTTGATCTCGTGGTAGATCCACTCTTGTAATACCCGTAACATCAATATCAATCAAGCAGGACGTAGGGTTTTACCTCCATCGAGAGGGCCCGAACCTAGGTAAAAACATCGTGTCCCTTGTCTCCTGTTACCATCCGCCTAGACGCACAGTTCGGGACCCCCTACCCGAGATCCGCCGGTTTTGACACCGACAAGAGGTAAATCCTACTTCCTGCTTGGATGTATTGATGATGATCTTGATTACAAATGTGCACTTGGCAAGCCTAGTTCTCGAGAGATTGTCTGTTGTTTCTCTAACCCAGGGCTCCCCTTTATATATAGGTTGAGGCCCGGGGTGTACACTAGAGTCCAAGCCGGAATAAGTTCCATGCACAAGTCTACATCTTGCCTCCTAAGAAAGGAAAGCTCATACGTCGGTTTACGAGTTGGGCCAAGCCTGGTCCATCGTAAGTCGGCCCACGACAGCGAGCGGCTTAATCTTCTGGCAAGCTACAACCCAGTGATACGTCTCCAACGTATCTATAATTTATGAAGCATTCACGCTGTTTTATTATCATTCTTGGATTTTTTACAATCATTTTATAGCAACTTTATATCATTTTTGGGACTAACCTATTGACCCAATGCCTAGTGCCAGTTGCAGTTTTTTGCTTGTTTTCTTACATTGCAAGAAATCAATATCAAACAGAGTCCAAATGCAACAAAACTCCTGGAGGTTTTTTTAGGCCAGAAGAAAGCCAGTGGGACAAGGAAGCACCTGGGGGGCTGCTCGGGGGGAGCAACACCCACCAGGGCACGCCAAGAGGCCAAGGCACGTCCTGGTGGGTGCTGCCCACCTCGAGTGCTCCCTTAACCGCCTCTTCATCCTATAAATCCCAAATATTCCAAAACCCTTTGGGGTAGCCCTAGATCAGAAGTTCCACCGCCGCAAGGCCTCTGTATCCATGAGATCCAATCTAGACCTCATTCTGGCACCCTGACGGAGGGGGAATCATCACTGGTGGCCATCTTCATCATCCAGGAGGCCACCATGATGAGGAGGGAGTAGTCCACCCTCGGGGCTGAGGGTTTGTACTAGTAGCTATGTGTTTAATATCTCTCTCTTGTGTTCATGAGATGTCACGATCTTGATGTATCGCGGGCTTTGTTAATATAGTCGGATCATATGGTGTTTTCCCCTCTCTATCTTGTTGTGACGAATTGAGTTTTTCCCTTTGGGATTTCGTTGTTATCAGATTGAATACTTTTATGGATTTGAGAACACTTGATATATGTCTTGCAATTGAATACTCATGGTGATAATGGGGTATCATATTGATCCACTTGATATATGTTTTGGCACTCAACTCGCGGATTCCCGAGGTGACATTGGGGTAATCTATGCATAGGGGTTGATGCACGTTCTTGTCTTTGTTTCTTCGGTAGAAATCTTGGGGCACTCTTTGAAGTTCTTTGTGTTGGATTGAATATTATAAATCTGAATTTCCTTTGGTGTTATTTTAGTACAAACTATAGGATAGATCGAACGGAAAGAATAGCTTTGTGTTATTTTTGTAGGAACTCTTGAATAGATCGAACAGAAATAATATCTTTGAGGTGGTATCGTACCCTACAAACAATTCCATCTTATGTTCTCCGCTAGATAGGAACTTTGGAGTGATTCTTCATCGCACTTTGAGGGATGGTTATATGATCCAACTATGTTAGCATTGTTGAGAGGTTGCACTAGTGAAAGTATGCACCCTAGGCCTCATTTTCCATTATTGCAATATCGTTTGTGCTCCATTTTATCATTTACTACCTTGCTGTTTTTTATTGTTCGCACTGCAAAAACTCATATCTACTATCCATACTACACTTATATCACCATCTCTTCGCTGAACTAGTGCACTTATACAATTTGCTATTGTATTGGGTGTGTTGGGGACACAGAGATTTCTTGTATTTGATTGTAGGGTTGCTTGAGAGAGACTATCTTCATCCTATGCCTCCCACGGATTGATAAACCTTACGTCATCCACTTGAGGGAAAATTGCTACTATCCTACAAAACTCTGCGCTTGGAGGCCCAACACGTGTCTACAAGAATAAAGTTGCATAGTAGACATCAAGCTCTTTTCTAGCGCCGTTGCCGGGGAGGTTAGGTAAGCAACACTCACATCCCGTCATCGAAGCTCTTTTCTAGCACCGTTGCCGGGGAGGTGAGTGCTTGAAGGTATATCTTTAGATCTTGCAATCAAATCTTTTAGTTTCTTGTTTTATCACTAGTTTGGTTTATAAAAGAAAACTACATAAAATATGGAATTGAGGTTGCATCATATTATTGATCATCTTTATAATACCTTTCTTGAAAATGATGGTTCGGAAAATTGTGCTCAATTGATAGAAGAAGAATTTAATAAAATGATTGGCATGAATGATGAGCATGATTGCAATGTTGTTAGTATGAATTCTTTGAATATCCATGATGATAATGATTGCAAAGCTACAAGCTTGGGGATGCTATGTTTGATGAAGATGATATTTTTACTCCCCAAGTTTTGATGAGATAAATTATTATGATGATAGCATGCCTCCTATTTATGATAATTATAATGATGAAAGTGGATTTGGGAAGGTCATGACTTTATTTAGTGATGAATCCACCATTTTGGATGAGGCCTCAATTGACTATGATAACAAGGTTGCTATCTTGATGATTATGGTGATGACATGTATGCTATAAAGAATAATTATAACCATGAAACTTGTCATCATGATTTTAATTTTCACTCTCATGATAGTTATCTTGTTGAGTTTGCTCCCACTACTATTGATGAGAAGAAATTTGCTTATGTGGAGAGTAATAAGTTTTATATGGTTATGTGTCATGAAAAGAATGCTTTATGTGATGGTTATATTGTTGAATTTATTCATGATGCTACTGAAAATTATTATGGGGGAGGAACTTATGCTTGTAGGAATTGCAATAATATCAAGTTTCCTCTCTATGTGTTGAAAATCTTGAAGTTGTGCTTGTTTTTCCTTCCTATGCTAGTTGATTCTTCTTCCCATAAGTTGTTTGCTCACAAAATCCCTATGCATAGGAAGTGGGTTAGACTTAAATGTTCTAGTCATATACTTCACGATGCTCTTTTTGTGTTTCAATTCTTTACTTTATGTGAGCATCATTGAAATCATCATGCCTAGCTTAAAAGGCATTAAAGAAAAGCACTTGTTGGGAGACAATCCAACATTTACCCCTAGTGTTTTTGTGCGTTCACATGATTAGGATACTTTAGTAACCATGTTTTATTGTTTTTGTTTCAATAAAGTGCCAAGTGAAGCCTTTGGGATCATGTTGGGTGATAGTTGATTTGATCTTGCTGAAAAACAGAAACTTTTGCCCTCACAAAAACAAATCTCATTTTTAACATAAGGGTGATTTTGAGTTCATTCTTTTTTAAGAAGATTTATATAAAAATTTCTCACGTGTTCATATTTTTTTCATAATTTTTGGAGTAGTAGAAGTATGATTTGAGTACAGATTACTACAGACTGTTCTGTTTTTGACAGATTCTGTTTTCAATGCATAGTTTAGTTTCTATGGCTTATATTGCTCAATATAAATTGTAGAAATGATATGATACAGTAGTAATTGTGTGGAAAAAATTATGAATCTTGTCTTTGACAGTAACAAAAGTGAAATGGTTTGCTCTTTATCATACTAACCTATCTCACAAGGTTCCGTTAAGTTTTGTTTGATTGAAGTTTTCAAGTTTTCGGTGAGATGTCGATATGAGGAGAATAAGGAGTCACAAGACCCTAAGCTTGGGGATGACCAAGGCACCCCCAAAGTAATATTCAAGGAAGATCCAAGCAACTAAGCTTGGGTATGCCCCGGAAGGCATCCCCTCTTTCGCCTCCAACATTATCGGTAACCTCACTTGGAGCTATGTTTTCATTCGTCACATGATATGTGTTTTGCTTTGAGCGTCAATTTATTTTGTTAGGATTTTCTTGCTGTTATTTATTATATTTTTTTGCATCTTTTTTTCAATAAAAATGTCATGTATAGCCTTTATTATGCTTATTTTGCAACTCTACATGTTGCTGTTTCAAAACAGAAAGTTTATCGATGTTGCAAAAAGTCCCTAGAAAAGTCAGAATACGATAAAATATTGAAACTTTTTGAAAAATAAGTTCTGATAAATTTTCTACGGTGTGGTACTTTTTTTTCATAATTTTTGGAGTTTAAGAAGTATTGATACTCTTGCATTCTTTACAGACTGTTATGTTTGCATTGTTTGCATACGTTTGCTTGTTTGATGATTCTATTTGAGGATAGGACTATTAAATATGCATAGGCATTTATTATGCAATGTTGAATAATAATTTTAGTGATTTGCTACAGTATATAATGATAAGGTTATTGCATTGGTTTATACTAACTTATCTCATGAGTTCTTGTTGAGTTTTTTGTGGATGAAGCTTTTGAGATTTAGGAAAACCGTGATATGAGAAGAATTGAGGAGACACAAAAGCTCAAGCTTGGGGATGCCCAAGGCACCCCAAGATAATATTTCAATAAGTCTCAAGCATCTAAGCTTGGGGATGCCCCGATATGCATCCCACCTTTCCTCTTCAACTATTATTGATTAGTATCGGTTGAGCCTAAGTTTTTGCTTCTTCACATGAGTTGTGCTATTCTTAGAATGTTATTTTATTTTCATCTTCTTCCTGTTTTAATAAATTACTTAGATCTTAAAGTTTGTAAATAAGAGAGAACCCTCAATTAGCTACCCATTTACATAACTACTCACTTGATCTTCACTTATATCTTTTTGGAGTAGCTTGTCATTTACCCTCGTGCTTCACTTTTATCCTATGAGTAATTTGTTGAATAAATTGAATATCATGAAGTCGAAATTACATGTTCATATCATGCCTAGTAGTGGCTTAACACTAAGTTTAGAAAGTGAAAGCTTTTCAAGCTTGACAATCACAATATTGGTCAGACAAGCAATTCACGAATAATTAGTATAAGGAAGAGAACTTTCACATGCAAATACACTATCTTGGAAATCTTTTGTGATTGTGAGCCCCCATCAAAATATTATATGCCAAAATTGTTGACGTTGGACAAGGAAGACAACGTAATGATTTATGTTTGTTCATATCACATAGAAGTTATATTGTCATAGATCCTTCAACATGTGGTGCTTGCCCCCTATCTCGCTTGCCAAAAATTCTGCACCAAGTAGAGATACTAATTGTGCATCCAAAAACCCTTAAACCCAATCTTGTTTTGAGAGTCCACCATACCTACCTAAGGATTGAGCAAGATCCTTCAAGTAAGTTGTCATCGGTGCAATAAGGCAATAAAAATTGCTTCTAAAAGTGTTAGATCATTTAGTGTAAGATAAAATTGAGCGTTGTACAAACTTGTGATGGCAAAGAATAAAACCGATAGACTGCATAATAAAGGTTGCTATCATAAGGGGCAATATAACATGATGTTCTTTTGCACTAAGGGGTTGAGCATAAAAACAAATAAGCGCATGGCAACCTCTGCTTCCCTCTGTGAAGGGCCTATCTTTTACTTTATGTATTTACTTTTATGCAAGATTCAAAGTTTTTCTTTCTATTCCTTTTTATTTTTCTCCTTTGGCAAGCATCATGTGGTGAGGAAAGATCTAGGCACATATGTCCAGCTGAATATGGGTAGCATGAGTTATTATTGTTGATATCACCCAAAGGTGAATATGTTGGGAGGCGAAACTATAAGCCCCTATCTTTCTATGTGTTCGGTTGAAATGTTTTGCTCATGTGTATGCGGTGAGTGTTAGCAATCATAGAAGACTATATGATGGTTGAGTATGTGGAGCTCTTACTTAGACTCTATTGAATAAGTTGAATTGCAATTGCTTGGTGACTGAGAACATAGGTTGTTGAGTTTCAAGAGAATTCATTGTTTGAACCGTAACATGTGAATTGGTTGCTACTATAACATGAGAAGTTTTATAAGAAAGAATTGTTGTTATGATGCTAGGAAAAGTGATTGAAATAATCATCGATCAAACTTATGCACTTTGCTAGCATTCACACTTCATAAGTTATTTGTTTTATCATTTACCTACTTGAGGACGAGTAGGAATTAAGCTTGGAGATGCTGATACATCTCCAACGTATCTATAATTTATGAAGTATTCATGTTGTTTTATTATCATTCTTGGATGTTTTAGAATCATTTTATAGCAACTTTATATCATTCTTTGGGACTAACCTATTGACCCAATGCCCAATGCCAGTTGGTGTTTTTTGCTTGTTTTTTACATCGCAGGAAATCAATATCAAACGGAGTCCAAATTAAATGAAACTCCTGGAGGATTTTTTTGGGCCAGAAGAAAGCCAGTGGGCCAAAGAAGCACCTGGGGGGCTGCTCGGGGGGAGCAGCACCCACCAGGGCGCGCCAGGAGGCCCAGGCGTGCCCTGGTGGGTGCCGCCCACCTTTGGTGCCCCCTGAACCGCCTCTTCGCCCTATAAATTCCCAAATATCCCAAAACCCTTCGAGGTAGCCCTAGATCAGAACTTCCGCCGCCGCAAGGCCTCTGTATCCATGACATCCAATCTAGACCCTGTTCCGGCACCCTACCGGAGGGGGGAATCATCACCGGTGGCCATCTTCATCATCCCGATAGCCACCACGATGAGGAGGGAGTAGTCCACCCTCGGGGCTGAGGGTTTGTACCAGTAGCTATGTGTTTAATCTCTCTCTCTTGTGTTCTTGATATGTCATGATCTTGATGTATCACGGGCTTTGTTAATATAGTCGGATCATATGGTGTTTCCCCCTCTCTATCTTGTTGTGATGAATTGAATTTTTCCCTTTGAGATTTAGTTGTTATTGGATTGAATACTTTTATGGATTTGAGAACACTTGATATATGTTTTGCAGTTGAATACTCGTTGAGGGAGTCCTGAACTAGGGTGTGTCCGGATAGCCGAACTACCATCATCGGCCGGACTCCAAGACTATGAAGATACAAGATTGAAGACTTCGTCCCGTGTCCGGATGGGACTTTCCTTGGCGTGGAAGGAAAGCTTGGCGATGCGGATATGTAGATCTCCTACCATTGTAACCGACTCTGTGTAACCCTAGCCCTCTCCGGTGTCCATATAAACTGGGTGGCTTTAGTCCGTAGGACGAACAACAATCATACCATAGGCTAGCTTCTAGGGTTTAGCCTCCTTGATCTCGTGGTAGATCTACTCTTGTAACACACATCATAAATAGTAATCAAGCTGGACGTAGGGTTTTACCTCCATCAAGAGGGCCCGAACCTGGGTAAAACATCGTGTCCCTTGTCTCCTGTTACCATCCGCCTAGACGCACAGTTCGGGACCCCCTACCCGAGATCCGCCGGTTTTGACACCGACATTGGTGCTTTCATTGAGAGTTCCTCTGTGTCGTCACCGATAGGCTCGATGGCTTCTTCGATCATCATCAACGATGCAGTCCAGGGTGAGACCTTCCTCCCCAGACAGATCTTCGTATTCAGCGGCTTTGCACTGCTGGCCAATTCGCTTGGCCATCTGGAGCAGATCAAAAGCTACGCCCCTGGCCGTCAGGTCAGATTTGGAAGTTTGAACTTCACGGCTGACATCCGCAGGGACTTGATCTTCGATGGATTCGAGCCACAGCCAAGCGCGCCGCACTGTCACGACGGGCATGATTTAGCTCTGCAGCCGGGCAGTACCCTGGAGGCCGCACTCGAGCCCGCTCCGATTTTCAATTCGGAGCCGGCTGCGCAGATCGAGGATGGATGGCTAGACACCGCCTCGGGGGCTGCCACCTCCACGGTGATAGAGCCGAACACTGACCTTGTCCCTCATGAAGCTCGTGACTCCGAGGTGCCAGACTCCTTGCCGGACTCCGAACCTCCCGCGCCCCCTCCAATCGAATCCGATTGGGCGCCGGTCATGGAGTTCACCGCAGCGGACATCTTACAACACACACCTTTCGGCGACATCTTGAGTTCGCTAAAGTGTCTCTCGTTATCAGGAGAGCCCTGGCCGGACTGACGGTTGGAATGCGGATGACGAAGAAATTCAACGCCCACCCACCACCCACTTAGTAGCCACTGTTGACGATCTAACCGACATGCTAGACTACGACTCCGAAGACATCGACGGTATGGACGATGATGCCGGAGACGACCAAGAACCAGCGCCTACCGGGCACTGGAAAGCCACCTCATCATATGACATATACATGGTGGATATCCCAAAGGATGGGAATGGCGAAGGAACAGCGGAGGATGACCCCTCCAAGAAACAGCCCAAGCGCCGGCGTCAGCGGCGCCGCTCTAAATCCCGCCACAGCAAGAATGAAGACTCCGGCACCGAAGACAATAACACACTGAACAGTGCCGAAGACAACCCACTCCAGCAAGATTTAGCGCAGGAGGACGGAGACGCCAGCCCTCATGAGAGAGCGGCAGAAGAAGAGGTAGAGGATTATATGCCTCCCTCCGGAGATGAGGCAAGCCTCGACGATGACGAATTCGTCGTGCCTGAGGATCCCGTCGAACAAGAGCGTTTTAAATGCAGGCTTATGGCCATGGCAAACAGCCTCAAGAAAAAGTAGCAACAGCTTAGAGCTGATCAAGATCTGCTAGCCGACAGATGGACTGAAGTCCTCGCGGCCGAAGAGCATGAGCTCGAACGCCCCTCCAAAAGCTACCCGAAACGCAAGCTGCTCCCCCGATTAGAGGAGGAGGCGTATGAACCTGCATCACCAGCAGACAATACGGCTGACCGACCACCCCGTGGTCGCGACAGAGAGGCCCCTAGGCCCTTCACTAGAGCCGTACCCCGGCATCGCTCGAAAAGCACAAGGCCACAGGGGAACGCTCCGGACTTGCGAGATATATTGGAGGATAAGGCAAGACAATCAAGATCGATCTATGGATCGCGTGGGCGCCCCATGATACATGACGACAACCGTCGCGCCGGACACAGTAAGTCCGGCCGGGCCGAACAAATGAGACAAAGCTCTTTTGAGCTCCATCGTGATATCGCCTAGTATAGAGGCGCCGCACACCCACTATGCTTCACAGATGAAGTAATGGATCATCAAATCCCCGAAGGGTTTAAACCCGTGAATATTGAGTCTTACGATGGCACAACAGACCCCGCGGTTTGGATCGAAGACTATCTCCTCCACATCTACATGGCCCGCGGTGACGATCTTCACGCCATCAAATATCTCCCACTCAAACTTAAAGGACCAGCCCGGCATTGGCTTAACAGCTTGCCAACAGAGTCAATCGGGAGTTGGGAAGACCTGGAAGCTGCATTCCTCGATAACTTCCAAGGCACATATGTGCGACCACCAGACGCCGATGACCTAAGCCACATAATTCAGCAGCCAGACGAATCGGCCAGACAATTCTGGACACGGTTCTTAACCAAGAAAAACCAAATCGTTGACTATCCGGATGCGGAGGCCCTCGTGGCCTTCAAGCATAACATCTGCGACGAGTGGCTTGCCCGGCACCTGGGACAGGAAAAGCCGAAATCCATGGCAGCCCTCACATCACTCATGACCCGCTTCTGCGCGGGTGAGGACAGCTGGCTAGCACGCAGCAACAACCTCAGCAAAAATTCTGGCAGTCCGGATATCAAGGACCGTAATGGCAGGTCGCGTCGCAACAAAAACAAACGCCGCATTAACGGAGATAATAGTGAAGATACGACAGTCAATGCCGGATTCAGAGGCTCTAAACCCGGTCAACGGAAAAAGCCATTCAAAAGAACTACTCCGGGTCCGTCCAATTTGGACCGAATACTCGACCGCTCATGCCAGATACACGGCACCCCCGAAAAGCCAGCCAACCACACCAACATGGACTGTTGGGTATTCAAGCAGGAAGGCAAGTTAATTGCCGAAAACAATGACAAGGGGCTGCATAGCGATGACAAGGAAGAGACCCGACCATCGAACAATAGATGACAGAAGGGTTTCCCCCCACAGGTGCGGACGGTGAACATGATATACGCAACGCACATACCCAAAAGGGAGCGGAAGCGTGCACTCAGGGATGTATACGCGATGGAGCCAGTTGCCCCGAAGTTCAATCCATGGTCCTCCTGCCCGATCACTTTTGACCGAAGGGACCACCCCACCAGCATCCGCCACGGCGGATTCACCACATTGGTTTTAGACCCAATCGTCGATGGATTTCACCTCACCAGAGTCCTGATGGACGGTGGCAACAACCTGAATCTGCTTTATCAGGATATAGTGCGCAAAATCGGCATAGACCCCTCAAGGATTAAACCTACCAAGACGACCTTTAAAGGCGTCATACCAGGTGTAGAAGCCAATTGTACAGGCTCAGTTACACTGGAAGTGGTCTTCGGATCCCCGGATAACTTCCGAAGCGAGGAGTTAATCTTCGACATAGTTTCGTTCCGCAGCGGCTATCATGCTTTGCTCGGACGTACCATGTTCGCAAAGTTCAACGCAGTGCCGCACTATGCATACCTCAAGATCAAGATGCCATGCCCTCGAGGAGTCATCACGATCAACGGAAACACTGAATGCTCCCTCCGAACGGAGGAACATAAAGCGGCTCTCGCGGCAGAAGTACAGTGCAGCCTCTTAAGGCAACTCTCGAGTCCGGCCGTTAAGCGACCGGACATGGCTAAACGCGCCCGGAGTAACATACAACAAGACCACCTGGCACGTTCCGAGCATGCGTAGCAGTGCGGCCCCAACCCCAGCCCCTACAAAACGTCAAGACAGGTCCTTCGCGTACACCATTACGCTCTGAAGATACCATGGGCATGGGGAGAGGGGCACGACCACGATAGGCCCAGAATACGGCTCAACCACACCAGGGGCTCTCAAGTGTGTCGTTCTTTTTTTCTTTTTTCTTTTTGTTTTTACCCATAGGACTCCGTTCGTCAGAGGCCCTGTCCGGCAGCAGACCTGCCGAACTCACGATGCAACAGCCAGGGAAGGAGAAAGGCTACAATGAATATCCAGGTGGTCTCCATTACGAGCATTAAAAATGTTTTATACACCATTCCGCAGCCCACCCCTGGAGGGGGACATGTTTAATAGTCCCACCCCTTGCTTATCGCACCATTTGTATCGTTCTGCCTTTATAGCAGTTTTTCTTGAATAAGTAATCCAGCAACCTTTTGCTCCCAATTGCATTTCTTTCTTATACATATGTTCATTTATGACATGTTGCATCTGTACATTTTGGTATGGATAAATACACCAGGGGCTTATGTTTCCCGCATCATGGTGTGATAAGTCCGAACACTTTCACAAGTGCGGCACCCCGAACTTATAGCATTATATGCATCGGCTCCAAATCATGTCTTGGGTCAATAGTTGGGTTTGCCCGGCTCCCTTGTTTTGGTACCTTACGTTCCGTTGTATCGGCTAAGGTAGCACTGGGAGAACCACTGCGATTGCGCCCCAGTTGAGCTGGGCGAGCGCCTCAGTGGAGAAAGCTAAAACTGACCGTCATGATGAGGCGAGAGCTGGTCGCTGTTTGAGAGGTTTTTTGCGAGTCCCTAAAGACTTATGCCACTTAGAGTGAGGAGCCGGCTTTTGTCCGGCCCAGGCGTGGATAGCGCCCCAAATTCGGCCTTCCGAAGACTAGGGGCTTCGCCGAAATTTAAAATTATAGAATTCTATGGCTAAGTGAGAGTGTTCAAGCATTATAAGTCCGGTTGCCTTGTTCGTTGTGTTGAGCGCCTCCCTAGATGGACCCAAAAATGGGAACAAGAGTGCTCAAGTTTATCTCGAACACCCCAGCACTCGTGGCATGGGGGCTGAAGCCAACGACTTGCCATCTCTCAGATTTGATAAACAGCCGCACAGAAGATAATATTTTAAATTAACAAGCGTTGCTTAGTGCATATGAACTAAGTTTTCAGCGCACACGATAACAAAATGCGAGTCTACTCAAATATTACATCTTTGGAGCACTCACCCGCAATAGTGCGGGCACCCTTCAGGACACTCTTATAATACATCTCAGGCGTGCGGTGCTCCTCCCTGCGGTGGCGGGTTCGTCACAAGCTTCTGGGCATCCATCTTGCCCTAGTGCACCTTTGCGCGGGCAAGGGCCCGACGGGCACCTTCAATATAGGCAGAGTGCTTGATGACTTCAACCCACGGGCACACATCCACCAGCCGCCGCACCAGGCCGAAGTAGCTCCCAGGCATGGCCTCCTTAGGCCACAACCGAACTATGAGGCCCTTCATGGCCTGTTCGGCCGCCTTGTGGAGCTCGACCAGCTGCTTCAGCTGGTCGCTAAGGGGTACCGGATGTCCGGCCTCAGCATACTGAGACCAGAAGACCTTCTCTGTCGAGCTCCCCTCCTCGGCCCGGTAGAATGCGGCAGCATCGGACACGCTGCAAGGAAGATCTGCGAACACTCCTGGAGAGCTCCGAATTCGGGTAAGCGATAGGTAATTAACACTCACATGCTTACTTTGCATGAAAAATGCCTTACCCGCTGCTATTTTCTTCAACGCCTCAATTTCTTGGAGGGCTTTGTAGGCTTCGGCCTTAGTGGCTTTGGCACTCTCAAGAGCAGTTGCAAGCTCAGACTCTCGAGTCTTCGAGTCACGCTCCAGGCTCTCATGTTTTTTCACGAGATCCTGGAGCTCTTGCTGTACCTCTGCCACCCGCGCCTCCTGCTTCTCTCGCTCGGTGCGCTCCGCGGCCGGATTACGTTTGGCCGCGGCCACCGCCTCCTTCAGGGTCGCCACCTCGTTAGTGGCCCCTGCAATACCCACGTTATCCTTGTCATTCTTCTTGCAACCAAAATCCTTTTCTGTAAGGTACAATTTTAATAAGGTGTTACTCACCTTCCTTGTCCTTGAGCTGCTTCTTGGCACGGCCGAGCTCGTTCTCGGACCGCTCGAGGCTTTGCTTCAAAGCATTGACCTCCGCAATCAATGCGGCAGAGGTCAGCAGCGCAGTCTGCAATCCCATATTGACATATTTTTTATGACTCCTGCGTATATCTTTTTAGATCCTCAGTCCGGCTTTTCTTTCCGAACACCGAACCGAGCATCAGGGGCTACTGTCTATGCGGTACTATTTTACATAATCAAAATTCTTACCTCAAAGCCTGTTAGAAGGCTGCTGCAGGCTTCGGTTAGCCCGCTGTTGGCGAGCTGAACCTTCTGAATCACCGCACTCATGACAGTGCGGTGTTCCTCTTTGATGGAGGCGCCGTTAAGCGCCTCCAGCAAGCTATCCGGCGCCTCCGGTTGGACGGAGGCTGCCGGCGTCACGGTCTTGCCCTTCTTACGAAGGGGCCACCCGCCGGACTCCGGAGCCACTATGGGTTCCGGGGCCGAGTCCGGTGCAAAGTCCGGGAGGTTGTCCTGCGACACCTCCGGGGCCTCCTCCTCCTGGTGGGTCCCTTCCCGGGATCCCACCTTGGCATCGTCCGCGTCACGGGGGGTGGGGGCGGTCGGAAGAGAATCCATATCCGACGCACCTAAGGACCCGCTCGACAAAGAGGGAAGATCATCCTTGGGCGGACTGCAGGGTTGTATGCGGCGTTAGAAAGACATTGCGTGGCAAAAAAGAAAAACCATGAAGTTATCCAGGAGTCCGGATACTTACGATCTCGCCAGGGGCTTGGCCCTTGGAGGCCAGTCCTTGTCGTCATCACTGGCGTTGGCAGAGCAGTCCGGGGAAAGAGTTTTTCCCTTCTTGGACCCTTCGGCCTCCCTCGTTGGGGAGGCCTTCCTTTTCCTCCCTCCCCCCGCTGGCGGAAAGGCTTTCTTCTCCTCCTCACCTTTGTGAGAGGAGTCGGCCTCGGAGTCGTCATCCGATAACACCTGAAAACGGGAACTCTTCCGAGGGCCCGTGGCCTTCTTCTTGGCCTTCTTCTCCGGCACCACGTGGGGTGCCGGAGCCAGCAGCCCCGTTAGACGGGCGTCCGCTGGATCCTCTGGTAATGGGGCCGGACAGATAGTCTGTTCGGCCTTCTTCAGCCAGCCTTGTCAAAGGAAAGGGAGTTTAGATCCCGCATAGAGTCAAACTATGGAAAACAAACGTCCCGTAAAGGACAAAATCACCTACCTCGTCAGCCGGACGCTACGAGCTGAATCCGTGATCTTCGGTAGCGGATGCGGGAGCCTCGGTGCCCTTGAACAGCACCTTCCAGACATCTTCATACGTAGTGTCGAAGAGCCCGCTCAAAGTCTGGTGCTGCGCCGGATCGAACTCCCACATGTTGAAGCCCCGTCGTTGGCACGGGAGAATCTGGCAACGAGCATGACCTGGACTACGTTGACGAGCTTGAGCTTCTTGTCCACTAGCTTTTGGATACAGGCTTGGAGTCCGGTCAGCTGCTCCGAATCACCCCAAGTCCGACCGCTCTCTTTCCAGGAGGTGAGCCGTGTGGGGATGCCAGACCTAAATTCGGGGGCCGCTGCCCATTCAGGGTCACGCGGCTCGGTGATGTAGAACCACCCCGATTGCCACCCCTTGATGGTTTCCACGAAAGTGCCCTCAAGCCAAGTAACGTGGGACATCCTGCCCACCATGGCGCCTCCGCACTCTGCTTGGCTGCCCTTCACAAGCTTCGGCTTGACACTAAAGGTCTTGAGCCACAAGCCGAAGTGGGGCTGGATGCAGAGGAAGGCCTCACACACAACGATAAACGCCGAGATGTTGAGGATGAAATTCGGGGCCAGATCATGGAAATCCAGGCCGTAGTAGAACATGAGCCCTCGGACAAAGGGATGGAGTGGGAAGCCCAGTCCGCAGAGGAAATGGGGAAGAAATACTACCCTCTCATGGGGCCTGGGGGTGGGGATGAGCTCTCCCTTGTCGGGGAGCCGGTGCGCGATGTTGCTGGACAAATATCCGGCGCTGCACAGCTTCTGGATCTGCCCCTCCGTGACGGAGGAGGCCATTCACTTGCCTCCCTCTCTGGACATAGTTGGAGGAGGTTGAGGTAAGATGTGCGGACTTGGGTGCTGGAGCTCGAGTTCACGGAGATGGATAAGCCAAGGAGGAAGAAGGCGCAGGTAAAAGGGTTGGATCTTTATCCCCTTATATGGGCGGACACAAACATGCGTCCCCACCGACCTGATAAAACTCGCTTATCCCCCAAGCTCCGCAATCAATGGCGCGGTTGGGTTACCCACGTCCGTATTGATGGGAATCCCGGAATAAGGGGAACATGATCTCTGCTTCGACAAGACGTGCCAAGGAAACCGCTTCGCTAAAACGCTGAGGTGGTACAATAAAAACAATTCGAGTAAAGGCTTGGTAGTGGTGTGACGTCACGCCACGAAATACGTCAGCAGATTGAACTTGTGTAAATATTATTCTCTCTACGATGGTATGTGGAAATTATTTTGTAGAGCCGGATACTATCCTGGTGTTCACAATCTTCTATAAATTATTCGGAGGAGGAACCCGCCTTGCAATGCTGAAGACAATATGCGCGCCGGACTCGTCATCATTGAAGCCTGGTTCAGGGGCTACTGAGGGTGTCCTGGACTAGGGGGTGTCCGGATAGCCGAACTACCATCATCGGCCGGACTCCAAGACTTTGAAGATACAAGATTGAAGACTTCGTCCCGTGTCCGGATGGGACTTTCCTTAGAGTGGAAGGCAAGCTTGGCGATGCGGATATGTAGATCTCCTACCATTGTAACCGACTCTGTGTAACCCTAGCCCTCTCCGGTGTCTATATAAACCGGATGGCTTTAGTCCGTAGGACGAACAACAATCATACCATAGGCTAGCTTCTAGGGTTTAGCCTCCTTGATCTCGTGGTAGATCTACTCTTGTAACACACATCATCAATATTAATCAAGCAGGACGTAGGGTTTTACCTCCATCAAGAGGGCCCAAACCTGGGTAAAACATCGTGTCCCTTGTCTCCTGTTACCATCCGCCTAGACGCACAGTTCGGGACCCCCTACCCGAGATCCGCCGGTTTTGACACTGACACTCGTGGTGACAATAGGGTATCATATTGATCCACTTGATATATGTTTTGGCACTCAACTCCCTGCTCCTACTGGGGTTGCAGAGCGACGCAACCCGCCGCTGGCTAAACCCCCAAATTCGGTGGCACGATGGGTGATCCCAGCGCGTTAGTTTCTGGGCCACGGAGGCGCGTATCTTGAGGGGTGGTGAACAGCTGAGTGGGCTCAAGGTTGGGTGGAAGGCGACGATGTCTTTGCTTGTGGACTGCCTCTGAAGTGTTCCGGCGTTGCTCCAAGTGCCAAGCTTTGGTCCTAAGTCGTTCGGCCTTAGCCCGTATCTTAGACTGTAAACCCACCAGGATCTTGGTTATCTAATCATGGAGTTTGGTTATCTCAGAGTTGCACTCAGCCTGGTTCTCGGGTGTTACTAGCGTGGCGAGGAGTGTGGTAAGCGTCGTAGCCAGCCCGGTCAGATCTTGAGCCGGCGATGATGCCGATGCAGGGTAAGAGGTTCTGTGCCAGCCGCCGCTGCCGGGTCAGTCGTGAGGTTCATGCCAGCCATGTTGATGGCAGACCGAGCGGGTGGGTCTAAGGAATCTTGGGCTGGTCCACCCTCAAGGTCACCCCCAAGCATGCCGTCGTGAAGTGGGAAAATTGATTCTCCATCACTTGAGGAGAAATCGTCATTGGAGTGGATGACCGTGTCACCATTAGAGGATGAGCTGCCCGAGTAGTCGTCCCCTTGGGTGAAACCAATGAACATGTTCATCGGTCGGGCGAATCGCTCATCCTGATCCGGCTTGATCATGTTGGTGAAGGTATGCGGCTCAAGTTCAGATCCTCCAGCCTTGCGAGGCATGGTGGGTCTTGTGGCAGCTCTAACCAAGGAGGGTCGCATTTGCCAAGCCGATTCAATGACGTCAATGGGGGTGTCCAGCTTGGGTTCGGATCCATCAGTTTTGCCGATGAAGACGTGGATTCCGCCAAAGGGGACCCGGTACCCATACTCAATCGAGTTGGCCTTGGGGGCCCAAGCCAAATCGTTGATGTAGAGCTTGTCACGACAACTCTTGGTCATGCGGCTGATGATGTAACCTTCGAGTCCCGGAGGAGGACCCTTCGAATACTCAACACCACCATGCGACAGCCCCACGGTGGTTGCCAACTGTCGTGGTATTTTCATGGCAGATGTCCTCGTAGGACTTAGTCGCGAGGCCATCACGTCGAGTGGTAGATCGAAGGGGTTAAGTGGACACAAAAGACACAAGGGTTTACCCAGGTTTGGCCCCTCTCGATAGAGGTAAAGCTTACTTCCTGCTTGGATGTATTGATGATGATCTTGATTACAAAGGTGCACTTGGCAAGCCTAGTTCTCAAGAGATTGTCCGTTGTTTCTCTAACCTGGGGCTCCCCTTTATATATAGGCTGAGGCCCGAGGTGTACACTAGAGTCCAAGCTAGAGTAAGTTCGTGCACAATTCTACATCTTGCCTCCTAGGAAAGGAAAGCTCATACATCAGTTTACGAGTTGGGCCAAGCCTGGTCCACCGTAAATCGGCCCACGGCAGCGGGCGACTTAATCTTCTGGCAAGCTACAGTCCACTGCTACGTCTCCAACGTATCTATAATTTATGAAGTACTCATGCTATTTTATTATCATTCTTGGATGTTTTACAATAATTTTATAGCAAGTTTATATCATTTTTGGGACTAACCTATTGATCCAGTGCCCAGTGCCAGTTTTTGTTTTTTGCTTGTTTTTACATCGCAGCAAATCAATATCAAACAGAGTCCGAATGCAACGAAACTCCCAGAGGATTTTTTGGGCCAGAAGAAAGCCAGTGAGCCAAGGAAGCACCTGGGGGCTGCTCGGGGGGAGCAGCACCCACCAGGGTGCGCCAGGAGGCCCAGGCGTGACCTACTGGGTACTTCCCACCTCGGGTGCCCCCTGAACCGCATCTTCGCCCTATAAATTCCCAAATATTACAAAACCCTTTGGGGTAGCTCTAGATCAGAAGTTTCGCCGTCGCAAGGCCTTTGTATCCACGAGATCCAATCTAGACCCCATTCCGCCACCCTGCCGGAGGGGGGAATCATCACCGGTGGCCATCTTCATCATCCCGGCGGCCACCATGATGAGGAGGGAGTAGTCCACCCTCGGGGCTGAGGGTTTGTACCAGTAGCTATGTGTTTAGTCTCTCTCTCTCTCTTGTGTTCTTGAGATGTCACGATCTTGATGTATCGCGGGCTTTGTTAATATAGTCGGATCATATGGTGTTTTCCCCTTTCTATCTTGTTGTGATCAATTGAGTTTTTCCCTTTGAGATTTTGTTGTTGTCGGATTGAATACTTTTATGTATCTGAGAACACTTGATATATGTCTTGCAATTGAATACTCGTGGTGACAATGGGGTATCATATTGATTCACTTGATATATGTTTTGGCACTCAACTCACGGATTCCCGAGGTGACATTGGGGTAATCTATGCATAGGGGTTGATGCACATTCTTGTCTTTGTTTCTCTGGTAAAAATCTTGGGGCACTCTTTGAAGTTCTTTGTGTTGGATTGAATATTATAAATTTGAATTTGCTTTGGTGTTATTTTAGTACAAACTCTAGGATAGATCGAATGGAAAGAATAGCTTTGTGTTATTTTAGTACAGACTCTTGAATAGATCGAACGTAAAGAATAGGTTTGAGGTGGTTTCGTACGGTACACACAATTCCGTCTTATGTTCTCCGCTAGATAGGAACTTTGGAGTGATTCTTCATCGCACTTTGAAGGATGGTTATATGATCCAACTATGTTAGCATTGTTGAGAGATTGCACTAGTGAAAGTATGCACCCTAGGCCTCATTTTCCATTATTGCAATATCGTTTGTGCTCCATTTTATCATTTACTACCTTGCTGTTTTTTATTGTTCGCACTAGAAAACTCATATCTACTATCCGTACTACACTTTTATCACCATCTCTTCGCCGAACTAGTGCACCCATACAATTTGCTATTGTATTGGGTGTGTTGGGGACACAAGAGATTTCTTGTATTTGATTGTAGGGTTGCTTGAGAGATACTATCTTCATCCTATGCCTCCCACGGATTGATAAACCTTAGGTCATCCACTTGAGGGAAAATTGCTACTCTACAAAACTCTGCGCTTGGAGGCCCAACACGTGTCTACAAGAATAAAGTTGCGTAATAGACACCACCCACCTGGCCTGGTCCTTCGTAAGTCGCCATCACCACTGACCCGTCTCTAAATGGGCGGGTCATATCCTGGGGTTATATCCCCAACAATGGGCCTTTAGCAGGCCAAAATGCATGTTGGGCCTCAATTTTCAATAGTTGGCCATGAGCCTTTAGCAGGCTGAAATGTACACTGGACCATTATTGGCCCATTTATATGACGGGCCATTACAAGGCCGTAACATATCTCGAGCCTTGGTTGGCCCACTAATATCATGGGCCTCTAAGAAGTCGAAAGCTTTGTAGAGGCATCAATGGGCCAAATTATACGATAGGCCATTAACAAGCCCAAAATCAGGTTGGGCTGAACTATTGCAACCGTGATCATGGGCCGTTAATGGGCCGAATGTCGCGTCGGACCATATATGGCCCATGGGCAGCACAGTCCATTACCAGGCTGAAAGATACACCAAGCTAAAATGGGCCCATGTCTACATCGGGCCTCCAATAGGCCGAAAACTCACTGGGCTGTAATTGGGCCCAAAGACTAAGTGAACAATTAACGGGCCAGATCTGGCGGTGGGCCATCAATGAGCCATGTTTAAGGAGGTCGTTAGTGGGAAAGCCCACTAGTAATTGAATATTCATATAGGCCTTTGATTGGGTCGTCCTTTTTAACCTATATGGGCCTCTGCTAGGTTGGGCCACGTGTTAATGTATCATTGGCACGTCCCCTCCATTGGATGGATGACATCTGGCCCATCCCAGAGCCGACACATGTTTGTGCTTCCTCCGGCCAATGAGAATTTTACACGTGGAAAATTACCATTGGTCGTTGTTGTTAACGGCTTATCGGATCCAAAACCGGACCCGACAGCTTAACAACGACCAGTTACGGTGGATGCCACGTGTCGGTTACCCTTGAGGAAAGCACTTCCATGACGCGCCATTTATCATTATGGAAGTGGACACTTTTGTGATGATAATTTTAGTATTTGCATGGAACACTTCTACGATAACACATGTATTACTATCTTGATTCTGTCATAAAATCGTCATGGATGTACATGCATGACAGAAAAGGTGACCTACTGCGACAAACACGTATCATCATGGAATTGTTTTTTTGTATTGCATCGCTCTTGAATATTCATCACTTCGGGACCAAATTCATATCTTATGCAAATTACCATTACTATTATCAACTGTCAAAAATATATAAGTGATGCATGAGTGTCGGGGTACACAAACAGGGGTGTATGTTTTCCCCTGGCTTGTGCATGGATGATACGTCCATTTTGCATCATGTTTATCTACTATTATGTATGTTGTCTTAGTGCATAATAATGCCTTTTGGAGTAATTCTAATGCCATTTCTCTCATAATATGCAAGGTACACACAGGGGGGGGATGCCGGCAGCTGGAAATCTGGACCTGAAAAAGCTATGTCAGGCTACCTATTCTGCACAACTCCAAATGAGCTGCAACTTCACGAGGATTTTTTTATGGAACAAATGAGGATTTTTGGAGCAAATAAGTACCATAGGGGGGCCACCAGGTGGGCATAACCCACGTGGGCGCGCCAGGAAGCCCAGGCGTGCCCTAGTGGGTTATGCTCGCCTCGGCCCACCTCTGGTGCCCATCTTCTGGTACATAAGTCATTTTGACCTTGAAAAAGTAAGGAGAGGACTTTCAGGATGAAGCGCCGCCATCTTGAAACGGAACCTAGACAGGAGCACTTTTTCCCTCTGGTGGAGCGATTCCGTCGGGGGAACTTCTCTCCCGGAGGGGGAAATCATCGTCATCATCATCGCCAAAAACTCTCCCATCTTGGGGAGGGCTATCTCCATCAACATTTTTAGCAACACCATCTCCTCTCAAAACCTAGTTCATCTCTTGTGTTCAATCTTTGTACCGGAACTAAGGATTGGTGCTTGTGGGTGACTAGTAGCACTACAAAAAAAGACACATCCGTGACATTTTGGACCGAACGAAAAAAAATTCTGTCATACTTATGACACTTCTATGACGATAATTGTGACAAACCCGATATCATCATAGATGTGGTGGGCTCCTACTTCTATGACAAAAAATCATGACAGAAAATGGGCTTTTCGTCCTGGGCGGGTCGGAGATGCAGCTGCATGACATTCTTTGGGCCGTCCATGACGGAAAAAACCATGGTAGAAGCGAGGGCGAGGAAAATTTCGAGGAGTTCCCGATTACGGTGGGTGGTCGGGGGCCGAGTGATGCATGTTTCTCTTGTACTGTATGCGCGTGGGTGCGAGGCATTGGGCCGTAACTAAACCCGAGGATTGCACTGCAGGCTACGCGTTACTGAACCCGAGCGATCGAGCGATTCCTTCGCTACTGCTGCTAACTGAAGCCAATTGATGCTGCCTCTGGATGAACAGTGAGCATTGCTGGGGGGGGTGGATGAACAGTTCCCGGTGGGGGTGGATGAACATGACCCCATGGTGTTGCCTCTAGATGAACAGGACCCCGATCGATCGAGCCGGTTGGGGCCGGATGAATAGGACCACGTGGAGGGCTGGATGAACAGGATGACCCCATGGAGGGCTGGTTGAATAGTAGACGATGGAGGGCTGGATGAACAGTTGCCCGTGGAGGGGTGGTTGAACAGGAGCCCGTGGAGAGGGCTGGTTGAATAGTAGCCGGTGGAGTAGCGCATGGTGGAGGCTGGATGAATGATACGTCTCCAACGTATCTATAATTTTTTATTGTTCCATGCTATTATATTACCCCTTTTGGATGTTTATGGGCTTTATTTTACACATTTATATCATTTTTGGGACTAACCTACTAACCGGAGGCCCAACCCGTATTGCTGTTTTTTTTGCCTATTTCAGTATTTCGAAGAAAAGGAATATCAAACGGAGTCCAAACGGAATGAAACCTTCGGGGGCGTGATTTTTGGAACGAACGTGATCCATAGGACTTGGAGTGCAAGTCAAGAAGCAGCCGAGGCGGCCACGAGAGGGTAGGGCGCGCCCCCTGTCTCGTGGGCTCCTCGGGCGGCCACCGACGTACTTCTTCCTCCTATATAAGCCTACGTACCCCAAAAACATCCAGGGAGCCAATGAAACACAATTTCCACCACCGTAACCTTCTGTATCCATGAGATCCCATCTTGGAGCCTTCGCCGGCGCTCTGCCGGAGGGGGAATCGACCACGAAGGGCTTCTACATCAACACCATAGCCCCTCCGATGAGTTGTGAGTAGTTTACCATAGACCTTCGGGTCCATAGTTATTAACTAGATGGCTTCTTCTCTCTTTTTGGATCTCAATACAATGTTCTCCCCCTCTCTTGTGGAGATCTATTCGATGTAAACTCTTTTTGTGGTGTGTTTGTCGAGATCCGATGAATTGTGGGTTTACGATCAAGTTTATCTATGAGAAATATTTCAATCTCCTCTGAATTCTTTTATGTATGATTGAGTTATCTTTGCAAGTCTCTTCGAATTATCAGTTTGGTTTGGCCTACTAGATTGATCTTTCTTGCCATGGGAGAAGTGCTTAGCTTTGGGTTCAATCTTGCGGTGTCCTTACCCAGTGACAACAGGGGTTGCAAGGCACGTATTGTATTGTTGCCATCGAGGATAAAAAGATGGGGTTTATATCATATTGCATGAGTTGATCCCTCTACATCATGTCATCTTGCTTAATGCGTTACTCTGTTCTTATGAACTTAATACTCTAGATGCAGGCAGGAGTCGGTCGATGTGTGGAGTAATAGTAGTAGATGCAGGCAGGAGTCGGTCTACTTGTTGCGGACGTGATGCCTATATACATGATTATGCCTAGATAATCTCATAATTATTCGCTTTTCTATCAATTGCTCGACAGTAATTTGTTCACCCACCGTAATACTTATGTTATCTTGAGAGAAGCCTCTAGTGAAACCTATGGCCCCCGGGTCTATCTCTTATCATATTTGCTTCCAACCTACTTTTATTTGCATCTTTACTTTTTGCATCTATATTATAAAATACCAAAAATATATTTATCTTATCGTACTATCTCTATTAGATCTCACTTTCGCAAGTGGCCGTGAAGGGATTGACAACCCCTTTATTGCGTTGGTTGCGAGTTCTTTATTTGTTTGTGTAGGTGCGTGGGACTTTTGAGGAGCCTCCTACTGGATTGATACCTTGGTTCTCAAAAACTGAGGGAAATACTTACGCTACTATTGCTGCATCACCCTTTCGTCTTCAAGGAAAACCAACGCAAGCTCAAGACGTAGCAAGAAGGATTTCTGGCGCTGTTGCCGGGGAGGTCTTCTCTCAAGTCAAGACATACCAAGTACCCATCACAAACTCATCTCCCTCGCATTTACATTATTTGCCATTTGCCTCTCGTTTTCCTCTCCCCCACTTCACCCTTGCCGTTTTACTCGCCCTCTCTTTCCCAATCTCCTCCTCTCTTCCCTTTGCTTTCCCGTTGCTATGGCCGAATCAAAAAGAACTAAGGGCTCTTTCCTAGGTTCTGGAACCTTGGATAACCCCTCTATCCTCTCTAAGCTCATAAATAATGATGCTATGGAAAGACCCACCGGGGTCACCAATAAGAGCTTGAATAATTTTGATGAGGATGACTCTAGAATTTTTCGCTATTTACTTGATGAGTCTTTAAAATATGCTTGGGATAGGTTATTAAGGATTCAGGCTAGCTATGTGCCACAATATCAAATTGAAGTTTACTTAAAAAGTTTCTATGTTGGCTTGCCTGCTTCTTTCAAACAAGTTTTAGATTCTATTTTTGAAGAAGGTTTTCTTGAAGGGGATGCTATAGATACTTATGAAAAAATGAAAACCATATTTGGGCACCCTATGAATGATAAGGTTGAATCAACTACTCTCTTGTGCTTTTATCAAAATGAAATTATAAAAGAAATGAAGTCTAGCCTAGATGCAAATTTCCGTAATGTGCTTAATCTTACTTCATCCATTAATGGCAATGTGCTTACCCTAAATAAAAGAATGAATGCCATCGAAAGGAGATCCTCCTTTTCCTTTCCGCGTGCCAAAGATGGCACTACTTAGATCTATCTTCGCTTTTATGCCTAGCTAGGGGCGTTAAACGATAGCGCTAGTTGGGAGGTAACCCAATTTTCTTTGTGTTTTTTGTTTTTGTTCCTGTTTAGTAATAAATCTTGCATCTTCCTTCTGTTTAGATGTGTTTTTTATCTTTTAATTAGTGTTTGTGCCAAGTAGAACCTATAGGATAACCTATGATGATAGTTGATTTGATTCTGCTGAAAAATAGAAACTTTGCGCGCACGAATTTAGTTTTGTTAAATCACAGAAACGTGATTTTGCGTTGATTATTTTTTCTTCTGATCAATAGACAAATTGTACAGGTCTTCCTATTTTGGTAAGATTTTTAGAGTTCCATAAGTTTGCGTTAGTTACAGATTGCTACAGACTGTTCTGTTTTTGACAGATTCTGTTTTTCGTGTGTTGTTTGCTTATTTTGATGCATCTATGGCTAGTAAAATAGTTTATAAACCATAGAGAAGTTGGAATACAGTAGGTTTAACACCAAAATAAATAAATAATGAGTTCATTACAGTACCTTATGTGGTGGTTTTGTTTTCTTTCACTAACGGAGCTTATAAGATTTCCTGTTGAGTTTTGTGTTGTGAAGTTTTCAAGTTTTGGGTAAAGCTTGAATGGATTATGGAATAAGGAGTGGCAAGAGCCTAAGCTTGGGGATGCCCATGGCACCCCAAGATATTCAAGTATATCCAAAAGCCTAAGCTTGGGGATGCCCTGGGAAGGCATCCCCTCTTTCGTCTTCGTTCATTGGTAACTTTACTTGGAGCTATATTTTTATTCGCCACATGATATGTGTTTTGCTTGGAGCATCGTGTATTATATTAGTCTTTGCCTTTTAGTTTACCACAATCATCTTTACTGTACACACCTTTTGGGAGAAGCCTACTTGATTGAATTTGCTAGCCTCTCATGCTTCACTTATATCTTTTAGAGAGTCTTTTAGAACAGCATGGTATTTGCTTTGGTTATAAAATTGGTCCTAGAATGGTAGGCATCCAAGTTGGGTATAATAAAAACTATCATAGGAAGTGAATTGGATGCTATGATCAATTTGATACTTGATAATTGTTTTGAGATAGGGAGGTAGTGATATTAAAGTCATGCTAGTTGGGTGATTATGAATTTAAAGAATGCTTGTGTTGAAGTTAGCAAGTCCCATAGCATGCACGTATGGTTAAAGTTGTGTAACAAATTTGAAACATGAAGTGTACCTGGCTTGTGCATCCTTATGATTGGCTGTCGGGGACGAGCGATGGTCTTTTCCTACCAATCTATCCCCCTAGGAGCATGCGCGTAGTGCTTGATTTTTGATGACTTCTAAATTTTTGCAATAAGTATGTGAGTTCTTTGGACTAATGTTGAGTCCATGGATTATACGCACTTTTACCTTTTCGCCATTGCTAGCCTCTTCGGTACCGTGCATCGCCCTTTCTCACCTTGAGAGTTGGTGCAAACTTCACCGGTGCATCCAACCCCATGATATGATACGCTCTATCACACATAAACCTCCTTATATCTTCCTCAAAACAGCCACCATACCTACCTATTATGGCATTTCCATAGCCATTCCGAGATATATTGCCATGCAACTTTCCACCGTTCGTTTATCATCATCATGACATACTTTACTTTTGTCATATTGCCATTGCATGATCATGTAGTTGACATCGTATTTGTGGCAAAGCCACCATGCATAATTTTTCATACATGTCACTCTTGATTCATTGCACCATCCCGGTACACCGCCGGAGGCATTCATATAGAGTCATATCTTGTTCTAGTTTCGAGTTGTAATTCATATGTTGTAATCAATAGAAGTGTGATGATCATCATTATTAGAGCATTGCCCAAAAAGAAAAAAAAAGAAAGGCCAAAAGAAAAAAAAGGGCCAAAGAAAAAAAAGAAAAAAAAGAAAAAAAGGGCAATGTTACTATCTCTTTTTCCACACTTGTGCTTCAAAGTAGCACCTTGTTCTTCATGTAGTGAGTCTCATATATTGTGCTTCAAAGTAGCACCATGTTTTTTATATAGTGAGTCTCATAAGTTGTCTTTTTCATACTACTGGGAATTTTTCATTATAGAACTTGGCTTGTACATTCCTACGATGGGCTTCCTCAAATGCCCTAGGTCTTCGTGAGCAAGCAAGTTGGATGCACACCCACTAGTTTTCTTTTGTTGAGCATTCATTTATAGCTCTAGTGCATCCGTTGCATGGCAATCCCTACTCCTCATGTTGACATCAATTGATGGTCATCTCCATAGCCCGTTGATTATCCTCGTCAATGTGAGACTTTCTCCTTTTTTCTCTCCACACAATCCCCATCATCATATTCTATTCCACCCATAGTGCTATATCCATGGCTCACACTCATGTATTGTGTGAAGGTTGAAAAAGTTTGAGATTATTTAAGTATGAAACAATTGCTTGGCTTGTCATCGGGGGTATAGAAGTTGGGAACATCTTTGTGTGACGAAAATGAAGCATAGCCTAACTATATGATTTTGTAGGGATGAGCTTTCTTTTGCCATGTTATTTTGAGAAGACATGCTTACTTTGATTAGTATGCTTGAAGTGTTACTATTTCTTTTATCAATATGAACTTTTATTTTGAATCATTTGGATCTGAACATTCATGCCGCAATAAAGAAAATTACATTGAGAATTATGCTAGGTAGCATTCCACATCAAAAATTTCTTTTTTATCATTTACCTACTTGAGGACGAGCATGAATTAAGCTTGGGGATGCTTGATACGTATCCAACGTATCTATAATTTTTTATTGTTCCATGCTATTATATTACCCCCTTTGGATGTTTATGGGCTTTATTTTACACATTTATATCATTTTTGGGACTAACCTACTAACCGGAGGCCCAACCCGTATTGCTGTTTTTTTGCCTATTTCAGTATTTCGAAGAAAAGGAATATCAAACGGAGTCCAAACAGAATGAAACCTTCGGGAGCGTGATTTTTGGAACGAACGTGATCCAGAGGACTTGGAGTGCAAGTCAAGAAGCAGCCGAGGCGGCCACGAGAGGGTAGGGCGCGCCCCCTGTCTCGTAGGCCCCTCGGGCGGCCACCGACGTACTTCTTCCTCCTATATAAGCCTACGTACCCCAAAAACATCCAGGGAGCCAACGAAACACAATTTCCACCACCGTAACCTTCTGCATCCGCGAGATCCCATCTTGGAGCCTTCGCTGGTGCTCTGCCGGAGGGGGAATCGACCACGGAGGGCTTCTTCATCAACACCATAGCCCCTCCGATGAGTTGTGAGTAGTTTACCATAGACCTTCGGGTCCATAGTTATTAGCTAGATGGCTTCTTCTATCTTTTTGGATCTCAATACAATGTTCTCCCCCTCTCTTGTGTAGATCTATTCGATGTAAACTCTTTTTGCGATGTGTTTGTCGAGATCTGATGAATTGTGGGTTTATGATCAAGTTTATCTATGAGAAATATTTGAATCTCCTCTGAATTCTTTTATGTATGATTGAGTTATCTTTGCAAGTCTCTTCAAATTATCAGTTTGGTTTGGCCTACTAGATTGATCTTTCTTGCCATGGGAGAAGTGCTTAGCTTTGGGTTCAATCTTGCGGTGTCCTTACCTAGTGACAGCAGGGATTGCAATGCACGTATTGTATTGTTGCCATCGAGGATAAAAAGATGGGGTTTATATCATATTGCATGAGTTTATCCCTCTACATCATGCCATCTTGCTTAATGCGTTACTCTGTTCTTATGAATTTAATACTCTAGATGCAGGCAGGAGTCGGTCGATGTGTGGAGTAATAGTAGTAGATGTAGGCAGGAGTCGGTCTAGTTGTTGCGGACGTGATGCCTATATAATCTCATAATTATTCGCTTTTCTATCAATTGCTCGACAATAATTTGTTCACCCACCGTAATACTTATGCTATCTTGAGAGAAGCCTCTAGTGAAACCTATGGCCCCCGGGTCAATCTCTTATCATATTTGCTTCCAATCTACTTTTATTTGCATCTTTACTTTTTGCATCTATATTATAAAATACCAAAAATATATATCTTATCATACTATCTCTATTAGATCTCACTTTCGCAAGTGGCCGTGAAGGGATTGACAACCCCTTTATTGCGTTGGTTGCGAGTTCTTTGTTTGTTTGTGTAGGTGCGTGGGACTTTTGAGGAGCCTCCTACTGGGTTGATACCTTGGTTCTCAAAAACCGAGGGAAATGCTTACGCTACTATTGCTGCATCACCCTTTCCTCTTCAAGGAAAACCAACGCAAGCTCAAGACGTAGCAATGAACATGAGCCCGTGGATGAACAATCGTAGGTGGAGGCTGGAGGAGGTCGACGGTGGATGAATAGTAGCCCGTGGAGGCTGGAGGAGGTCGACGGTGGAGATGAATTGTATCCCGTGGAGTCCCGTTTTGCGGTACGCCACACCCCTCCCGATGAACAGGACCCCGTTTCGACCGTAGCGCTCTAACACAAGTCCGTTTCCTCTGTTTTGTGGTACGCCACACCCCTCCCGATCAACAGGACCCGGTTTCAACCATAGGAGGTCCAACAAAAGTCCTTTTCCTCCATTTTACGGTACACAAGACCCCTCTCGATGAACAGGATCCTGTTTCGATTGTGGCCGGTCAAACACAAGGCCGTTTCCTCCATTTTGCGGTATGCCAGGCCTCGTTTCCACTAGTTGTTCCGTCCAAGCCCTCCTGATGAACACGATGACGCATCACATTCCGACCCAACCGATTGTCTCCCCATGAACACGACGACGACATAGTTTCTCCGTTCCGACCCAGCCATGTACATGAGCCCTGGCTGTACGTATGCGCGAGTAGGCGCTTGAGACCCCGCCCGTATATACGTATGTGGCCATATTTACTTTCTTGCACCCTGGCCGTTGTACGTACGTGTACATGCTACATGCGCGCCTCTACTATGACACGTGCGCATCTACATTGACCAGTATGTACGTACATGTTCATGACCAGAATGACAACACTACATATGCTTCGACCAGGTGGGTCCCGACTGTCAGGCACTTCCTTGCGTGCGAAGATGTAGCTGGTGGGTCCCAACAGTAAGGGGGGAGAATCGGTTTTTTACTCGGACGCACTTCCTTGCGTGTGAAGATGTAGCTGGTGGGTCCCAGCAGTCAGGGGGGAAGCGTTTTTTTGTTGCAAAATACAGTGGCCCGTCCGGTGGGTCCCTACTGTCAGGTGGAGGAATAATTATTTTGCACGTAATAAGAGGCCAATTCCTTGCGTCTGCCCTGGACCCAGCTGTCAGCCTATCAACGTACAATACTCTTCTGATGGAAGTCGTTCCTTGACCACGTTGACCACGCCGCACCGAGAGCAGCAGGGCGGTGGACGATGGAGAGGCCTAGGAAGGGGACGACACGGAGTCGGGGAAGAGGCGATAGTGGATGCCCACGCGTAGAGGAGTATGAGGTTCACTGGTTCGGCTGCAGTATGAGGCTAGCGTCGCCGCAGAATAATAGGGGGTGTGGGTGAGTAGAGGGATGGCCTGGCGAGCGGTGGGAGTAGTAGGGGGCGGTGAGGCCTCCGCGGCACCACAACCGGCCACGGGAGGCAGGAGCAGGCGGCACGACCGGCGCTGGTTTGGGCGGCTGGAGCAAGAAGACCAGAGGTTGAAGAAGCACTACGGCCGTTGGATGGACATCGTACGGTCGCTGGAGTTAGAGTTGTTCATATTGACTAAGTTGACAAAGCCCTTCGTCCCCGTCAATTTAGTTGGCCCACAAGTCAGCCTCCCACTATGGTGGGTCGCAGCTAGCAGGGGGTATTCATTTTTTTGTGCGTAATAAGGAGGCACTTCCTTGTGTGCGAAGATATAGCTGGTGGGTCCGACCTATCAGCGGGGGGGGGGGACGTTTTTTTTTTCACGAAATACAGAGGCCCTTCCTATGGGTCCCAGCTGTCAGGTGGAGGAATCATTATTTTGCGCGTAATAAGGAGGCATTTCCTTGCATGCGGCCATGGACCCAGCTATCGGCCTCTCCACGCACAATCTACTTCTGATGGTGTCGTTCGTTGACCACATTGACCATGCCGCGCCGAACGCATCCAAGGTGGTGGACGACGGCGAGGCCCCGGACAACAATGAGCCGGAGATGGGAATACCTGGGAGTAGAGTCGCAGACAGAGAGGTGTACGAGGGTTAACTGGTTCTGGTGTGGTGTGGTTCGGCAGTTGGTTGAGAAGAACAGGAGGTGTGGAGGGGTGGAGGGATGGCCTATCCAGCGGTGGAGTAGTGCTTCACAGAGAAGCGTGCTAAGCAGAGCTGCTAGCAGCAGGAGGCGGGAGGTGGTCCCGGCGGCGCTGGAGGAAGAAGACGAGAGATTGAAGATGGATGCTAGTCGTTGGATGTAAATCCAACGACTAACAATGTCAGAATCATTTGTTGGCTAAGTTGACAACAACTTGCATTGGCTTCGACCTATTGGCCCACATTTCAGCCTCCAAAAATGTGGCACGCATTCAACCCATTTTTCAGAATTTACAGTCTTTTTTTGCGGGGTAGAATTTATAGTCAATTTGATCTTTTTTTGAATTACAGTCCATTAGCTGGACTGGGTGAACAAATAATGTCGTCTCCATGCGGCCCATTTTTTTTGTCCTAAAAAATTACAGGCCATTTGCACTTTCTCGAAATACACGATTTTGATGTGCTGATTCTAATTATAATGTTGGGTTGGGCCAGCAATGTTATCAAAAAATAAACAGGAGCTGAGCATTTTGTTATAAATATATTTAAATAATAAGTGATTTATTATTACATTTGTCCTTAAATCATACCAAGCTTTTGTACACAATCACTAGGATTTTCGTGCCAAAAAAATCCATGATTTTACTGTTAAGAAATTATTTTTATAAGTTAATAAGATGTGGGATATTGTTTTCTTACACATGTAAGTATCTGTTAAATATATGATGACAATAAAAATAATATATAATAACATATAAAATAATTTAAATATATGTAATATAGTTAGAAGGAAAACATAAGTTGGACCAGGCGTTCCTATTCTTATATAGAAAAATAGAACAGACCTCTGCACTTTCTTCAAAAAAACAATATAAATTGGTTTGCCGATGTTTCAGGAAAAATAAAACCTCGGATGGGAGGTCCATAGGCCGGTCGATAGATGACGACCCTCAAGAAAGTACAAACCGGCATGTCGTGGGCTGCGCATGTTAAAAAAGAAAGCCTAGATGGGGCAGCCCAAATCCCAGCTGATACTTGCTGCCCCAGTGATAATAAATGATACCTGCCAGCTCCCCGGCTTCATTGTGAATTTATCTCCTATAGTAACTATTTTGAAGCACCTAAAATGTAACTATGTTGATAAACCCGTGGACCCCAATGTCAGTATAGCATTAGGAGGATGTATTTTTTTCGATGAGGCACTTGCTTGCGTACGGCCATGGACCTGGTGGCTCCCGACTGTATGCCTCTCCACGTACAGTCCTCTCCAGATTCCTCTTGTTTGTTCAGCATGTTCACAACGGCAGACAACAGCGTCGCGGCAAGCACACAAAGGCACAGGAGGGGATCCGACCACCTGAGGAAGTGCCTTATTAGTAACGAAACTACTGAACTAGCCTAGTGGCCAAGTGACACTACCCGACAACTGTTCCGCCCGGGTTCGATTCCACCTGTGCAGGGAAAATATCTCCAATTTTTTTGCCTCTGCCATTATTGACATGTGGGTCCCCATTGTCATCTACGCACACCACGTCCAACACTTGCCAAAACTTCGTCCCTCGTTTTCTCTATGTTTCACACACTCGGCATTGTGTGGGCATTTTGAAAATATCATATATTTTTGACTGTGCATCATATGAAGATTTGCTATGCATGAATATTGATCAACATGATGTTAACTAGCTGGTAGATCCATTTTCGACCATGAATAAAACTTCCAACATGATGTTAACCCTATTTGAAAAGGCCGTGTTAATATAAATGATCTGCCTCTGAAAGTTGCAGTTTCTTATCTGAAACTGAACTTGCAGTTTCTTATCTGAAACTGAAACTTGCAGTTTCTTCTCTGAGAATCACATTGTCTGCACTTTTATACTCCTATGAAACTACATTTTTTAAGTTCCAAAAATAGATCTCTAGGATTCATAAAATACTTCATATGCTCAATACTGCAAATCTGAAATTCAAAAGACATTCATATCTGAAAGTACTCTCAAAATACACAACACAAAACACAATTCACAACCTGCAAATACTGACAACCCTAAGCTCCTCCTGACAATTCACAACCTGCCCGACTATTGGGCTGGGGGGCAGTCCCCTCCTATTCCTCGGCAGCAGATAGCCGCCCCTTGAGACAATGTGAACGGCGAGGGAGAGGATGGCAGGGAAGCGTCATCGGGCCAACTGCTTTTCTCCTCTTGCAGTTGGGTTCGGTCGACGAAGACTCCACCGGCTCGCTCTGGCATGACACCCTCACAAATGGCACCCTGTAGATGCTCGATCCTTCAATCTCTGGTGGATGCTCCATCTGGGATCGATACTCCCACCACCGCTCCCTCACGATTGGATTCAGTGAGTCTGTTTGCTCCATGGCCCAGAGGAGCAGCTCTATGTACTCCCGCGTGACTCCCTCCGGGAGTATCGCCGCCTTTTCGCTCGGTTGCAGATATTTGTCCATGGATGTCGCCATCGCCGCTAGTTGGTCCTTGTTGTCAAACCAAGACTGTATCTCCAACATCCTAGCTAGCTTCACAGGGTCGCCGCCTGCGATCCTCACGTACCGGTTGTACTCCTCCATCGATTTACTTCTCCACATCACCTTCACTCGCCGGTCGTGGTTTTTGAATGGAAGAGGAGAGGAGCAGCGGTGGTTTTGGATTAGAACGGGAGAGGAGCGACACTGGTTTGGATTGGAAGAGGAGAGGAGGGACGGTGGTTTTGAAGTGGAAGAGGAGAGGAGTGGCCCTGGATTTAGATTGGAACAGGAGAGGAGCGTCAGTGGTTTAAGAGGAGAAGAGTGGAAGAGCGGCGCTGGTCTTGGAAGTATTTTTTGTTTTGCGTATTTTGGGTCAAAGTTTGACCAGGTACTGTATTTGACAAGAAAAATGTGAATGCATGTCACCAAAAATTGTATCGTTTGGTTCGTATTTGAATGTACTTTCAAATTATATTATTTTTGCAACGTATAACATATATTTTATTTGCGAAAATCATGGTCAATTATGACCCAGAATCAAAGGGAGACTAGTTAATGTGGGGTCGCTTTCTTAATTGAAGGGTAAATTGATTTTGATTTTGATCCACTCACAACGCGCCGACCCTCTCATCCAATCCTAAATCGTTGCCGCACGCTCCTCTCCCTCTTCTCCATTGCAAAACCACCTCCTCTCCTCTCCATCATCTCCATTCAAAAACCACCGTCTCACCTCTCCCTCTTCTCCACTGCAATAGTACTAGAGAAGTGTTGCACTAAGTCTTCATGCATGTGCCCCGGAGGCGCAGTTGTCGTCATTTTGATCTGAAGCACCGGATTATAACATATAACATGAAAAATGCCACATGACAAGAAATCATAACCTCACTACCCAAAGGAGACAACATGAATCCCGACAGACAAACTAGACGAGGATCAAAGCTCAAATTAAAGATAAACTCGTAGAAAAGGGGTCCGTCGATAGATGTCCTAATTAACATAGCCGGCTTGACCTAGATGGCATCCAAGTAGTCTTCGTGCATGTGCCCCCAATGACTAGCCCAACTCAGCTGTCGCTATTTAACCCTCACAGTGATCCGAAGCACATGACACCTAATTTTGCGAGATGACAAGAAACCTTTTTTTAGATTTCTCACCAGAACTATAACCCTGTACAACACAACCTGCACGATATGTAAACGATAGCCAATCCAGGCGTGTCTGCTGGAGTCTGGTCACATGCATGGACGAACTGATCTTCTGTGTCTTGCGGGGATCGTCCAGGCACCAACGTAGTACAACACTTCTCTAGTACTGTCGCTCGTCTCTCTCTTCTATTAAGTCACCCGACTTGCGGGGCTGGGGAGTGTGCCTATGGGTGGTTCTCAATTGCGGTCCCACATGTGCGTGCAAACACAATATGACGTGTGTTCCATTTGGAGAGCAGCGTGCCAGACCGATCGACCGTCTGGGATGCGACGCGAATGCGACGATCGTGTTGTATACTTCGTACATGTGTACCGCTGTTTTCTTGAGGCTTTCTCCATGGCGCAATCCATGGATACATGTACTATTTAAAAGTTGAGGGTGGGGCTTTTCCTCCACGGTAGGTGGGGCAGTTCCGCCTAGTCGGTTCGATAGAGACGCGAGAAGATGAGGGAGTAGGCTGTTGCAAACGTAGGGCTGTGTGATTTGACAGCGAGTTACTACTGGACAGGTGGGGCCCCGTGATTTGACTTGCCATTATCATTTTAACTATGGCGCTACGACTGGCGTGAGTCTCCCGATTCCTGACCACCTCCATACAGGTGCCTCTCCCAATGCTCCACCATGTAGAGGCTGGCTCTTGCATGAGAGCCCACTTCTCCACTTTTTCCTTGCCTCTTTCCTCCAGATATGCAATAATGCCATGTAAAGCGGGCTTATAGCCCACTATTGTACTTACTTGCTCCTACATGTGCTAATCTTGCCACATAGGAATAAAGTCTGATGTGACAAGTTAATTAAGAAGAGAGAGACTAGTTTGGTGACCCAAGGAAGAAACGGTGCTAAGCGCGTGTACCTAGGTGAAAAGACAATTTTGAGTCTATAGCTAATTAAATGAAGCAAACTTAGCAACAAAAAACTAAGCACCTATGCATTGGGAACTTGATTGCGAAGCCATTTAATGCCCTTAGGACCTCATCTAAGCACCATTTCATTGGAAGACATCACTCCTTGGCAAATGCAATAAATACTACGAAGAAAGAGATAGAGAGACGTAAAAAATACACTTATAGCCAACCTTATAGCTAACCTTGTAGTATGAGTGACTAAGTGATGACTATGTATGACATGCCAACATAAGATAGCCTAACGCACCGTGTTAAATATCCAAGGGAGCGACCGCGCGAGCGACGCGACGGTCGTGGTAGGCAGGACCATGATACGGGCTGCTTGTAGCCCTTGGATCTGAGATTGAATGGTCTCATGCTAAGTTGCTGAAAATTTGCATAATAACCCTCCAGGATAGGATATTCACCCATAGGTCTAGAATCACGCCATGCAACCGTTCGATCTCAGATCCAATGGCTCTTGAAAGCCAGTATCATGGGAGAATGGAAAGCCACTACCCTGCCATTCGCATGCTGGCAGTTCGCTCCTACTCGTCCCCGCTCGTCCTTTAATATTACGACAGTTTGCTCATAGTCGTCCCGTCCTTTCACATTACGACAGTTCCACTAGTCCTAACCCTTCTCCGAAATCCATGGCGTCCCAAATCTCCATGATCGGCGGTGAGTACAAGGTTAGAACCATCACCGGTGATGAGTTCGACGTCATCTACGCCCATTCTTCTGCGACGGTGAAAGGATGCCTTGCTCGCTTCAGACGCATGTTCGAAAACTCAAATGATGAGTGGGTTGCTGGGCTAGATGTTGAGTACACCATAGTCCTGGGACGAGAGAAGGATCTAAAGGAGGAAGAGAGGAAGAAGCCTGCCGTGATCCAGGTTTGCGTGCATGACTTATGCTTGGTCTACCACATATGCCATGCCGACGTTGAATGCCAGGATTTTAAGAACTTCCTCAAGAGCGACCTAGTCAAATTCGTTACTGTAGACTTTACGAATGATGAAAGAGTCCTGGGTCGGATAGGCCTCATTGTAGGCAACCCCTTCGACCTCCATAAGAATCGGCTGCTGCCCTCCAGTGGTCAACCTTCAATGCTGACCCTGGCAGGAGCCATGGTTCATCCTTCGTATGGTAAACTGGAGAAACCTCCGTACACGTTTCATCGTCATGCATGGCAGTGGAATGTACTAGATATAGACCACATCCACTACACTGCAATGGATGGCTACCTTTGTTTCAATATCTACAAGGGTTGGATGAAGAGCAAGAGCCTAGTGTGCGGTTCAAGCAAAGAAGTATCGGCCAAGGGGAAGAGGGACAAGGACGAAGTCGAGGACGTGGACGAGGACTCCGAGTAAGGTGGCAGTGTCATTGCTCATGGTGGTTCTAATGCAGTGTCTACCTGATTAGTTGCATAGTTTAATTTCAGGTGTGCTTAGTTTAATTTGAGGGGTGTGTTGTGCTGAGCCCCCAGCAGAACTATGTTATGTTTCTTCTCGTTACTTTAAGTCTTTAGTACATACATACTAGTATCTCTTTAATAGAATTTAGCACCCCATTTAAGCACGTACTATATTTTTTAATAGTACCATATGCATAATTTGGCGACGAGCGCTCTCTATATACATTTTTTTAATTTCAAGTTTTGCTCCATGGCGCAATCCATAGATACTACTAATGTACAAAAGTATACATTTTTTAAAATGCTAGAGGGCGGGGCAGTCTAGCTTGGTCGGTTTCACGAGAGGCGAGGGACTTTGTGATTTGACGACTCATTACTGCTGGAAGGCGGGGCCTTGTGATTTGACTGCTCGTATAAATGTGCCGACGACCTGAGGAGGAGCAAAGAACCGTGCGGTATACTCAAGTTTTCCACTGGAGTAGTACTACGACGGAGGAGCACGAAACACGGCAGCCCAGTGCCATATGGCAATAAAAATGATCTAATTTGCTAGTCATCTCATTGTTAGCATTGTTCTATTCATGCCTCGCGAAGAACGTGACACGTGTGGCGAAACACCCGAAGCAAAAGATGAAACACAGGAGCAAAAGAAGAAGGAATATTATCACCCCAAATGATCTAATTTTCCATGGAGTCGTAACTATTTCTTCATCGCCTCCACGACCTCCATCTACTTGCGCGTCTCCTCCGCCATCTTCTTCATTCTGTCCATCACGCGGGATTTCTCCACACGAGCCTTCATCATCTGTTCCACAATCGCATTACGTACCTTGACAGCAGCCGGGTGCTCGATGCGGAGCTTCGCCAACTCCTCCTTATGTTCCTTGACGAGGGCCTGCAGCATCTTCATCTAGGAACTCCTATTCTCATGTAGCTTCTTCCAGCCGGTGTTCTTCTCCTTCAACAGGTCGAGCTCGTGGAAGAGCTTCGCCTTGTCCTCCTAAAGTTGCAGGATTTCACCGGTCGCCTTCTTCTTCGAGGCAATGCTCTTCTTCAGCAGCATCACCAAGCCGGCGGTCAACTCCCCCTGCTTATTGAGCTCAGCGGGCATGTCGTCGAGGCTCTCATTCAGCAGCTCCACCAAGCCGTGTATGAACTCCTTCTGCTTATTGAGGTGCTTATTGAGCTGATCGGGCATGACATCGAGGGATAACGACTCTAGCGCCGCCGACTCGGCATGTTCGCCTCCGCGGCTAGGACTCTCCTAGGAGCCATCGCCTGCCCGTGAGAGATCTTTCGAGGTCTCCGCGTGGCGGGGAGCCCTCTTTTTTCGCATCCTTGGTTGCCGCTCCCTTGTTACGAGTAGTTCTCGACCTAGAGCTTTGCTCACCGGCCATGGCAAGGACGGATGAAGAAGAAGCACTTATGAGGAGGAAAGGTAGAGTAATTTTTGGTTAGGTAGTTCCCCTCTTTATAACCTAAGTACTAGCACTAGTACTAATACCTGCATAGTGGGAAAACGTTCAGGTTTGGTACGTACTAGTAGGTGTGAGCAGACTTGCACTTAATTGTAGCACTAGTAGTACTTTCGAATGTGATGGGAACAAGGTAAAGATTAATTGATGGTTTTGGTTTCGAGGCCCGAAATGGCTCCCGATGAGTTTAGTGGAACATAAATTTCAAGTAGACTATACTGCTCAAATGCGTAAATATTATGTTCCTGTCAAAAATTGGCACAAAATACGAAAGAGACCAATGGAAGTACTACTAGCAACCCATGATTTAACTACTCGCATGCGCGCAGTGGAGTAGTAATGTCTTTCTTCTGCCCTCACGTCCACTCAATTTGCATGCGCTGTATTAATTGACCATCAATGAACTGAACGACTTTACACGCGTCAAATTATCGCATGGGGTGGATCTTGGTACAAAATTGCGTCCGCCCGTGTACCCACGTGTGCGTGCGAGGGAATGAGTGTGTGCGTGGCGTGCGTGCACATCTTCTGTTCGTGCATGTACCGTCAGTATGGCTCAGGGAGGACGAGTACATTCTTCTGGAACCAACAGCACGTCACTGTGATCAATCCACACAAGGAGGTCGCGACAACGCCTCCACATGTGCCACGTGGCTTCATGAACTGTAAGAGAGACACTGTGTAGTGTGCCATTGGAATTCTAATTTACGTGTTTTGCACATACTCGAAGTACTAGTAAGGTACACGTCCATTGCACACATCAGATTTTGCAACCAAATTATGAATAAATACCATACTATAGCATGTAAGCTATGAGTCATATATGCCTGATGTAGACCTTCGTTTAATTCTTATAGTTCATCTCATTCAAAATCAATTAGTTTTTATAAAAAAGTAAGGGCCTCTTGGATTCGTAGGATTTCCAAAACACGGGAATAGGAAAAACATGGGATTATAGTGGAATGTCATCTTGAATCCTACAGGATTGTACGAGTGTTTGATTGTGCATATAAAAAACACAGAATTCTTTCAAAGAGGTTTGAGTGGATGGGATGTTTCCTATGAAATCTAGTTCAAATGAATCATATGAAAAAATTCCTATGGTTTACAATCCTACGAATCAAACAACCTAGATAGGAAAAAACTCTAAGGATTGGAATCCTCCAAAATTCCTTTGAGAATCCTTTGAATCAAAGAAGCCCTTAATCTATTTTATGATTCTTGGAATTGTGCGTTGTAAAGCATAAAGTAAAAACAAATAATGGCAATTCAACTAGAAAAAAGTTTGGGCAGTTATGATACGGAAGATTCTAGAACAATGGAGAACCACCGTTATTTTGAGGTTTGTGCATTATGCTTAAGTTCAACCATGGAGTCCGCTAGATTGTACATGTGGCAAAATCCGGTGGGGGCTAGAAGATTGTGCGAGGGGCCGAGTGGAGGGAGACTATGAAGGAGTGCACAAGTGCCAGATTGATATTTAGAGAGAGGGGGCGGGAACGTGCGCTGTTGCGCGCAGTGGCGGAGCCATGAAAAATAAATGAGCTAGGGGGCCAAGCATTGCTAATCCTTTATGAGGAGGGCCAATTCATGAACTTAAACCATTTTTACCAGCAATTGTCTAATGATCACATTCATATTAGCCTCGATATATAGTGATGTTAGGGGGGCAGGGCCCTTGCTGCTCCCTGTCTTCGCCATTGTGCACGCGTCTGAGAGATAAAGCGGAAGGCATGGATGATGAGGGGGGGGCGTTGGATATATAATTAATGTGGGTGTATTAGCTATATATGTAGGGGTTGTTTGGTTCTGGGCCTAGGAGTGCCACACTTTGCCATATAATGTTGCCAGACTTGCCTAAGGTTAGTTCTTCAAAATGAGAGCCACAAGTTGGCAATCCTAAGGGAATCTTGCCACACTTGTTGTGTGTATGTGATGTGGGACCATAGTGTGGCTTGCCTAAGATGTGGCTTGAACCAAACACACACCTAAGTTGGTCAAATTTGCCTAACCTTAGGTGTGGCAAGCTTTGGCAAACTTAGTCTCAAACCAAACAACCCTGTAATCCTATATAGAGAGGTATAGATTGATCGATGTGGACGTGGGAAAGAGGGTGAGACCTCACTAGATATATAGATTGATCGGTTTGTGTGGAAAACTATGAAAGACCTAGCAATACACACACACATAGAGGAACATTGATCATTGCGCATGCACGCGTGAGAGATAAAGAATGCCCGATATGATGGAGAGAGGGATGTGTGTGTGTGGGTGTGCCTTCATGGGAGACCGACCTGAAGAAAAAGATTGCATGTGTGCGATGGATAATGCTGACTCGTAGTGTGTGTTCATGCATGCATGAGAGAAAGTTAGTGGTACAATTATAAAGAGAAGACGACTGTGTGGGTGTAAAAGACTAGGTGAGGTCATAATCCATGTAAAGTTGAATTCAAATATTTGAATAAGAGATCATGATGTTTGAAACCCATGCATGCATGAATATAACGGAGATCTGCGCGGTGTGGTTTGGAAATGAGCATGTTGTAATGTATACACATTGAACAAGGTCAGACTGGTTTGAATTTGAGATACCGATGGTAGACATCGTTTGGCCACATTGCATCGGTGCATGGACACACTATTCTAATTGGAGATGATGGGTGGCTTTCGCATCACATATCTATATCTATACCCATATATATATTATATTATATATTTTTTATATTGTGTGCGGGTAACTTTAACTTTGAAAGATGGTCATTGGATGAGGCAAATCCGATGGTGCAGAGATGGCAAATTTGAGCACTACTGGCCGTTTGATATCATCTAGATTCCACCAGATTTCGCCATATGTACAATCTAGAAGACTCCATGGTTGAACTTAAGCATAATGCACAAACCTCAAAACACAAGCACTTCTTCTTTGTTCTAGAATCTTCCGTATCAGAATTGCCCAAATGTTTTTCTACATGATTTGCCATTATTTGTTTTTACTTTATGTCTTACAACGCACAATTCCATGAATCTTAAAACAAATTAGCTTTCTTATAAAAACTAGATGATTTTGAATGAAATGAACTATAAGAATTAAACGAACATCTACATCATGCATATCTGACTCAAAGCTTACATGCTATGATGTGGTATTTATTCATAATTTGGTTGGCAAATCTCATGCATGCAATGCACGTGTACCTTACTAGTCTAAGTGGTGTTTGTGTGTGTGTTGTGCGTGTTGAGGTGCGAATTGTCTTTTTTTCGTACACGTTAAGCTTGTTCTCCCGAAATTTCAAGCTGCGCCTTGTTATGCCAAAATTTCAAGCTAGCGTCTCTGTCTATCGTGCTGCGAAACTCCCGCCTCTTCAACCCGCGCCTTGTTACCCCGAAATATTTAAGATATGTCTTTGTCTCGTTGTGCTCTGACAACTCCCTCCATCTCAACCCGCGCCTTCTATTCCATAATTACAACACGCGCAAAAACTCCCACCTCCTATGAAATCCCGACACGCGAAATGCCCGTGGTACCCCTGAACCGGAAGAACCGCCTCAAATCGGTGGGGGTACTTTTGTAACTTACCCCACATTTTGGACAAGCGTGTCCCTAAGCCATGGTTCCCCACTCCCATCCCATCCGCCCACCCATTCATACACCGAGGCCGTGAAAACCCGTGAAGCCCCGCACCCTCCTCCGTCCGCCACCCAGCTGGAGCCTCTTCCCCGACGACATCATCCACAGCAACACCTCGACGTCCCACATCCACCGTACCGGATGAAATTCCTTCGTCGATCTCATCGTCCCGCCGGTTCAGCCACCCTGTCCTCCACCTCCAAGGAGCTGCCCCGATGTTCCCCTCGTCTTTCACGCCACCTCCATTCCCACACCGCCATCTTCACCTGCACCACCGAAAGAGCAACATCATCACCGTTTCCTTGGATGAAGTTGCGGACTAATCGGCGCCACCAAAGAGGTTGTACACTAATCGCCGCATTTTCTTCTTGATTCGTTCTCACGGTGCTGCCGGCGCTCGGTCCCGAGCCGACACGGCGCAGCTGCATCCACGGCGGCGCCGCCGGCCACTTCCACCACGACGTCGCTCCCTCAGCGGTGACGTCCACATCAGTAGGAGTTGCTTCTACTTTAGCTCTCGCTCGTGTTGCTGCTCTACTCTTGCTCTCGGTCCCCTGGCTGGTCTGCTCTTGCTCGCGCTGCTACTCTCACTCTTGCTCTTGCTTGCGATGCTGCTCCGATTTAGCTACACTTCAGTCGACTGAATCAACTTTTGGGTCAGTCGATTTTCAGAGGGTGGGGGGGCTTGCCGGAGTTAAGGAAGAACCAGCCGCAAGGGGGAGGGGGGTGAGGGAGTCCTGGATTAAGGGGTCCTCGACAGCCGGACTATATACTTTGGCCGGACTGTTGGACTACGAAGATACAAGATTGAAGACTTCGTCCCGTGTCCGGATGGGACTCTCCTTTGCATGGAAGGCAAGCTTGGCAATTCGGATATGTAGATTTCCTTCTCTGTAACTGACTATGTGTAACCCTAGCCCCCTCCGGTGTCTATATAGGCTGGAGGGTTTAGTCCGTAGGACAACAACAATCATAATCATAGGCTAGCTTCTAGGGTTTGGCCTCTACGATCTTGTGGTAGATCAACTCTTGTAATACTCATATCATCAAGATCAATCAAGCAGGAAGTAGGGTATTACCTCCATCGAGAGGGCCTGAACCTAGGTAAAACATCGTGTCCCCTGCCTCCTGTTACCATTAGCCTTAGACGCACAGTTCGGGACCCCCTACCCAAGATCCGCCAGTTCTGACACCTACATTGGTGCTTTCATTGAGAGTTCCACTGTGTCGTCACGATAAGGCTCGATGGCTCCTTCAATCATCTTCAACGACGCAGTCCATGTGGAGGTTTTCCTTCCCGAATAGATCTTCGTATTCAGTGGCTTCGTACTGCGGGCCAACTTGCTTGGCCACCTGGAGCAGATCGATAGCTACGCCCCTGGCCACCAGGTCAGGTTTGGAAGCTTGAACTATACTGCCGATATCCGCGGAGACTTGATCTTCGACGGATTCGAGCCCATGTCAGGTATGCCGAACAGTCACGACGAGCATGACTTAGATCTGCCATCAGACAGTGTTCGGGAGATCGCACCTGCGGCGGCCCTGGGAATCAATCCGGAGCAGATTGCGCCTTCCGGGGGTGGGTGGATGGACCCCGCCATGGAGGCTGCACACTCATCGGCGTTGGAGCCAAACACTGATCCCACCTCCTGTAAGGATAGCGTCATCGGACCCTCGGACTCGTCTCCAGCCATAGGATCCGAACCGCGTACGCCCGTGCCTATCGAATCTGATTGGGCACCGGTCATGGAGTTCACCTCCACGGATATTTTTCCGCACTCGCCCTTGGGTGATGTGCTAAATTCATTAAGGTCTCTCTCCTTGTCTGGAGATCCCTGGCCGAACTATGTTCGGCTCGAGTGGGAAGCGGACGACGAAGAAATTCGTTCCCCACCCACCACCCACTTCATAGCCACTGTCGATGACTTAACCGACATGCTTGATTTTGACTCCGAAGACGTCGACGGTATTTACGACGATTCAGGAGAAGAACAGGAACCACCGCCCACTGGGCGCTGGACTACCACCTCGTCATATGACATATATATGGTGGACACACCAAAATAAGGAGATGGCGATGATGCAATGAAGGATAATCCCCTCGATAAGCCACCAAAGCGGCGCCGTAGGCGCCGCTCTAAATCTCGCCACAGTAAAAACAGCGACAACAGCGCAAGAAAGAATAATACCCCGGTCGACTCCAAAGAAACGGCGACCCCATGGACCCGGCGATGGAGCAGGATGAGCCAAGGGACGAACATAGTCTAGAGCCAACGTCAGAAGATGCCGAGGGTAAAATTCACCAACCTGTCTCCGGAGAGGAGAACAGTCCGGACGATGATGCACTCATCATCCCAGAAAAACTCTTGGAACAAGAGAACCTCCACAGAAGGTTCATTGCCACCGGGAGGAGCCTAAAGAAGCAGAAGCAAAGGCTTAAAGCCGCACAGGATACGCTCAACCGCAGGTGGAACAAAGTTCTCGACACTGAAGATAAATACGATGCCGATCGCCACACAAAGAGCTATCCAAAGCGCAAGCTACTTCCCGAATTCGACGACGAGGCCATAGAGCCCATTCAGCCGAAAACGACCGATCAGCTGGACCGACCACCCCGGGGCCGCGACGGGACGGCTAATGATGCCGCACACAAGTCAGCACACGATTTACGTGAGCTCTTGGACAAAATGTCCGGTATGGCCAGGTCCATCTATGGATCTAGGAAGCGCGCTTCGGCACATGATCGAAGTTACCAAAACGATCACATTGATCGAATACCAGCTAGGAATCAGCACCGAACACAACAACCGTCGACAGCATGCCATGACACGTCCAAATACAGGGGTGCCGCACAGCCCCTGTGCTTCACCGATGAGGTGCTGGACCATGAATTTTCGGAAGGATTTAAACCCGTGAATATAGAGGCATACGACGGAACGACAGACCCTGGGGTCTGGATTGAGGACTTTATCCTTCATATCCACATGGCTCGCGGAGATGATCTCCACGCCATTAAATTCCTGCCCCTCAAGTTGAAAGGACCAGCTCGGCACTGGTTGAAAAGCCTTCCTGAAAACTCAATTGGAAGTTGGGAAGAACTTGAGGATGCTTTTAGGGACAATTTTCAAGGGACCTATGTCCGACCTCCGGATGCAGACGACTTAAGTCACATAATTCAACAGCCCGGAGAGTCAGCCCGAAAACTCTGGAACCGATTTCTTACTAAGAAGAATCAAATCATCGATTGCTCGGACGCCGAAGCCTTAGCAGCCTTAAAACACAGTATCCGGGATGAATGGCTTGCCAGACACCTCGGCCAGGAAAAGTCGAGGACAATGGCAGCCTTAACAAGCCTTATGACCCGCTTTTGCGCGGGTGAGGACAGCTAGCTGGCCCGTAGCGGCACCAGCGACCCAGGCACATCCGAAGTCAGGGATGGCAACGGGAAGCCGTGATGCAAAAAAAAACAAGCATTGAAACAATGATGACAGCCCAGAGAACATGACGGTCAACGCCGGATTCAGGGGCTCTCAACCCGGTCAACAGAAGAAGCCATTTAAAGGCAGCAGAGATGGACCGTCCAGCCTAAACAAGATTCTAGACAAATTATGTCAGATTCACGGCACCCCCAAAAAACCTGCAAATCACACCCACAGAGAGTGTTGGGTTTTCAAGCAGGCCAGCAAGCTAAATGCCGAACACAAGGGGAGGGAGACGCCAAGTGAAGACGAGGATGAGCCTCGCCAGCCGAACACTGGAGGACAGAAAAAATGACCACCAGAAGTCAAAACAGTGAATATGATTTACACAACTCACATTCCAAAGAGTAGGCGCAAACGCGCACTCCGAGATGTATGCGTTGTGGAGCCCGTCGCCCCCAAATTCAATCCCTGGTCGTGCTGCCCGATCACCTTTGATCGCAGGGATCATCCGACTAGTATCCAGCAAGGAGGATCGGCTGCCTTGGTGCTCGACCCAATAATTGATGGATACCATCTCACCCGAGTCCTTATGGATGGCGGCAGTAGTCTAAACCTGATATATCAGGACATTGTCCGCAAAATGGGGATAGACCCGTCAAGAATCAGCTAAAGCAATACTGCCTTTAAAGGAGTGATACCAGGCGTCGAGGCCCACTGTACGGGCTCTCTAGTACTAGAGGATGTATTCGGTTCTCCCAACAACTTCAGAAGCGAGGAACTAACCTTCGACATCGCTCCATTCCGAAGCGGCTATCATGCACTACTCAGAAGAACAGCCTTTGCTCGTTTTAATGCAGTACCGCACTACACCTACCTTAAACTTAAGATGCCCGGTCCACATGGCGTCATCATAGTTAGCGAAAATACAGAGTGTTCCTTACGCGCGGAAGAATACGTGGCTGCTCTAGCAGCCGAACACTGAGCGGCCCCGCCAACCAGAATAAACGGTCGTCAAGACCATGAACACGGTTAGACGAGTCCGGCGCTCCACCAGATATAATAGCCCAGATAAACCTGAGCTGGGGATACCCCCATAAGTGGTGCTAGGGGCTGCTCGCAAAAAAAGCCCTTAGTTTGGCTCGACCCTACTAATACAATAGCATATTGCATTTTCATGGTTCATTCAGACTAACCAACTCTTCGCATGAAGTCTTTCACCTGGGTTTTCCCCTTTTTACAGATGATCATCGCGCTACACCCTTCCAGGGAACGGCACAACAGAGATAAAGGCGCAGACATGCAGCAGGGCCCCGCTCAAAGGTTTCTCTTTACATTAAGACCCTGCGTAAACCTTTTTTAATGTCTCTTGTTGCTTCTTCCCCTCCGGACACTTAACACAACCAGGAGGGATACTGGCGTTCTTGACACTTCGTCACGCCAGACTAATGCATGTACCTAGAAACACAGGGCTCATTATCGAGGGCGTTATTCAGCCCAGTATATGATGTAAAGTCTGAATACCTTAGGGAGTGTTCGGCGTTGCGAGTTTGGCCTTATGTGCATCAGCTCCGAATGATGTCTTTGGTCAAATGTTGGGTTTGCCCGGCTCCCGTGTTTTGCTACCTTACGTTCGGCTCTATCGGCTAAGGCGGCACCGGGAGAACTACTGCGATTGTGCCCTGGTTCATCTGGACGAGCACCTCAGTAGAGAAAGCCGAAAACTGATTGTCATGATACAATGCGAGATTGGTCAACCACTCGATGACTCATCGGAATCTTCGCGATTCCTCTGCATTAACGAAGGACTGGTTTCCCGGTCATGTACGTACGCGCACCAAATTTGGATAAACGCGGAAGTACCAGGGGCTATATAGTAGCCCCACCGTAAAACTCCTATGGCTAAGTGAAAGTGTTAAAGCTATATAGTCCGATTGCCTGGTTTGCCGCGCTATCACCTCCTTAGCGGACCAAGACATTGGATCAAGTGTGACTACGCATTTTCTCGAACACCCCCGCATTATATGCATGGGGGCTTAAGCCGACGGCTGCAAACTTTCAGGTTATATACATACATAAACTGCCGCACAGGGGGCACTATAATACTTTCGGGCAAAAGTATAAACACAGCATTTATAATCAAAATAGCATTGTTTTTACAATGGAGATACATGTCACTCGAACATGGTATTCTTTGAGCACTGAGCCTCTATTAAATAGGTGCCTTCTAGGACTTCTTCAAAAAAGTGCTCGGCTGGGTCCTGGCCTCCCGACGGACCCCGGGTTGCAATAGAGGTGGTCTCCATCCCTGCCCAGTATGTTTTAACACGGGCAAGATCCATCCGCGCACCTTCTATGCACGCCGACCTCTTCACCACATCGATATGCGACACAACACCAAGGAATTGTTGCACTAATCCAAAGTAACTGTCCGACCTTGGTCCTCGCGGCCAAAGAGGATCCATGACAGACCTCATAGCAAGCCCGGACAACCTATGGAGCTCGGCCCATGTGGCCATCCTCTCATTCAACGGCAGCGGATGCGTCGGGGCACTGAACTGCAACCAAAATAACCTTTCCACCTTATGGTCTTTTCGATCTTTGTAAAATTCGGTCGCATCAGCAGCACTCTTTCCAGGTCCGCATATGCGTCTGCAGCGCTACACAACTGATCCAGAGGGGTATACTTCGGATCTCTGAACTTCATTCGCAACAAATAGGGACTCCCAGGCGTGATATCTCCGGCTTCACGAAGCTCCTCCCTTATCCCTCTCATTTCTGAGCAGGTTTCCTTGGCTGCCTCCAGGGCTTTATTCAGGTCAACCACTTTCGCTTGGTTTTCCTTTTCAAGGAGCTCATGGCGGTCGGCGGCATCCTTCAGCTCAGCAGCCATCTGGGCTATCTTTTCTTCGCTCTGGCGATGAGCAGCATGATCGGCTCTTAACTCTTCGACCGCCTTCAGAGCGGCCGCATCACTTATTCGGGCTTGCTCCTTGGCTCGGGCAAGCTCCGCCCGAAGGGTCTCTACGACGGCAGCTCCATCTGCAGTCACAGCATATCATAGATACCAGCATCATGCTCCTCTTAAAACATTTGCTGACAAGTCGAACATACATACCCTGGGCCTCGTCAAGCCGCTTGTTAACAAGTGCGATGTCAGCATCGGCCACGTCAAGCTGCCGCTTCAGTTCGGCAAAATCAGCAGTCCGGTCAGCCGCCGGACCCTCAGCCGCCTGCACATAAAGCAGCGCGATTATTACCAGAGATTATGATCCTCTGTTCGCCACCTTCGGATGGCAACCAGAGTCTCAGGGGCTACTATCTATACAGAGCACACCTAGCATGTGCGGTACCGTCAAAAATACATGTATTATTTTTGGCGTACCTTAAAGCCTCTCAGCAGACTCGTAAAAGCTTCATTCAAACCGCTTTTGCAGATTAAATCCTCTCAACCACCGTACCCATTAAGGCACGATGTGTCTCTGAGATGGCCGCTCGCTCTAGAAGACCCATCAGTGTGTCCGGCTGTGTGTCAGACAATCCCTGACTCCTCCTGAAGCTCTCCTTGGGAGCCGAACATTCCAGACTATGGGCAGCCGAAGTGTCAACTTCTGGCCTTGGCGGATCAGGAGAAATCCTCCGTGATGACACCTCGGAGTCGTCCGCCCCATGTGGCGGGGAGGCATGAGGAGGCATTTCACTCTCCATCATCTTCGGAGGAAGATCCCCCGAAGACGAACTCTGTGGAGAAGGGCTACGAGCCGGACTGCAACAAATATGTCTCGGTTATTATTCTCAGAGACAAAACAGGATATACTTACCAAAGTACCTTCTTCACTTATAGCTCGGTTGAGGGCTGGCCCCCTTGCAGGCGCTGTATGGTAAGGACGCCCTCTGGGGCAGGGCCCCCTGGCAAGGGTTTCTTCCCTCGCTTGGAAACATCCGTTTCCAAGTCTTCAGAGGCGGCCCTTTTCTTACCGTGGGGAGAGGGGATTTCAGATTCACCTCCCCGATTATCCTCCTTTGCGGAGGCACTTACTCCCGCGATTTGGATGTGCAAAGTGTGAAGCCCATCGGTGGCTTCTCTATTCCTCCCCTCATCTTCTCTTGATGGCACCTGATATGGTGCGTGCTCAAGCATCCTGGTCAATAGAGGATTTGGCGAGCCTTCGGGAAGAGGGGCCGAACACCTAATCCTCTCCGCCTTCATTATCTAGTCCTGGCAGAGAATAATTTTTTCAGAATGATGTTATAACAAACATAAAGGACGGTGTGTTCAGTAGTGGAATTACTTACTGGGGCATCCGGATGGTTGCAGTTGAGACCCACGTCCTCGGTGGTGTCCGGACACTTTATTCGTGATCCGAAGAACGACCCACACATCTCTTTAAGCGACATGCTGAAGAGTTGTTGAATGGTTCACGGTCCTTCCGGGTTGAACTCCCACATATGGAGAGGTCAACGTTGGCAGGGCAGGACCCGACGAACCAGCGTCACTTGCATTATCTTGACAAGGCTGATGTCCTTCTTAAGAAGGTCTCGGATGCGACTTTGCAGCGTCAACACGTCGTTAACTGGCCCCCAGTCCAGCCCCTTGTTGACCCATGATGCCAGTTGCGGCGGAGGGCCCAGGCGGAACGCTGGAGCGGCCGCCCGCTTTGTACCTCAGGGAGCTGTGATGTAAAACCACTCCCGTTGCCATAAGTCAGAAGTTTCTGTGAAGGAACCCTTTGGCCATGGGGCGTCAGCACCCTTGCTTATTATAGTGCCTCCGCACTCCACGTGACGCCCGTCAATCACCTTCGGCCTCACATTGAAGGTCTTGAGACATAGGCCGAAGTGGGGGGTGATGCGAAGGAAGGCTTCACACACTACGATAAACGACGAGATGTGAAGGATGGAATCCGGAGCTAGATCATGGAAATCTAGCCCGTAATAGAACATGAGCCCTCTCACGAAGGGATCAAGACTAAAACCAAGCCCCCGGAGGAAGTGGGAAATAAATACGACACTCTCGTTGGGTTCGGGAGTAGGGATGACCTGCCCTTGAGCAGGCAGCCTGTGCGGGATTTCGGTGGTGAGATACCTAGCCTCCCTGAGCTTCTTGATGTCCTCCTCTGTGACAGAGGAGGCCATCCACCAGCCTTGAAGGTTGGATCCGGACATGGTCGAGGGTCCGAAGTGCTTAAGGTTGAGCCTCGGGTGTTGGAACTCGAGGTACAGGAGGGGAAGGATCGAGCGTGGGAAGAAAAGGACAGGCCTTGGCCCCTTTATAAAGAGGACGAATATCAAGCGTCCCTCGTGTGACCGTTTGGAACTTGCCTAAAATGGAGGAGTCATATTAACAAGCGCAGTTAGGTTACCCACACCTGTATTGATGAGAATCCCGTGATAAGGGGAACACGATCTCTGCTTCGACAGGACGTGCCAATAAAACTACCTCACGACACATGCGGTGGCAAGTTGTGAAAAATGGTTCAAATAATGACCGGGCCGTGGCGTGATGTCACGCTAAAAAAAAGTTGTCAGCAGATTAGGTTTGTGGAATGTTGTGCTCCCTACAGTGGTATGTGGAATTTGTTTTGCAGAGCCGGACACGATTCTTGTGTTCAAAATCTTTTATGGAGTATTCAGAGAAGGAACCCGCCTTGCAATGCCGAAGATAATCTGCGCTCCGGACTCATCGTCATTGAAGCCTGCTTCAGGGGCTACTGAGGGAGTCCTAGATTAAGGGGTCCTCGGACAGCCGGACTATATACTTTGGCCGTATTGTTGGACTACGAAGATACAAGATTGAAGACTTCGTCCTGTGTCCGGATGGGACTCTCCTTTGCGTGGAAGGCAAGGTTGGCAATTCAGATATGTAGATTTCCTTCTCTGTAACTGACTCTGTGTAACCCTAGCCGCCTCCGTGTCTATATAAGCCGGAGGGTTTAGTCCGTAGGACAACAACAATCATAATCACAGGCTAGCTTCTAGGGTTTAGCCTCTATGATCTCGTGGTAGATCAGCTCTTGTAATACTCATATCATCAAGATCAATCAAGCAGGAAGTAGGGTATTACCTCCATCGAGAGGGCCCGAACCTGGGTAAAACATCGTGTCCCCTGCCTCCTGTTACCATTAGCCTTAGACGCACAGTTCGGGACCCCCTACCCGAGATCCACCGGTTTTGACACCAACAGGGGGCTCACCGGAGAGGTACCCCACTATCTATCTTAGGGTTCAGGGTGGGGGCGGTGGTCGCCCATGGTGGTGGGGCGGTGGCGTGGGGATCGCTGAAGAAAAAGCTCGGCACGGGGGGGCCTAGAGGGATGGTCGGGGCGGCGGTAGGGAGTGTTTTCGGGGTGGGCGGGGCGGTGCACCGCCGGCCGCGGGCAGTGGGGGCGGCTGTTTGGCCGGTGGTGGCTGGCGGCTCAGGGGGGTGGAGGTTGAAGATGAACTGCAGGCCCTTGATTTCGTATCCAACGGCTGCAAAATCGACTGAATGGAGATGAAAAAGTCAGTCGACTGACATGTAGCCTCACCTCTAGTGCGTTCAGTTTCGACAGTAAAATTCAGTTTCGACAACAAAATTCAGTTTCGATAGTTAAGTTCAGTTTCTACAGTTAAATTCAGTTTCGACAGTTAAGTTCAGAGATGGGCGGCTGATGTATTTTACATCTAGCACTTTGTGGTTATGTATTTTACGTCATCTATTGGAGATGCTATTAGAATTCCACTCAGGTTTACGTTGTCTCTCTTGTCTTGCTTCCGCCTTGGCGTCGTACAACTCACCGGAGCTGCTCCAACGACGAAACCCTCCATCACAGTGGAACAGTACCTCGGGCTCCATCTCTAGATGCCTAAGATCTTCTTCCCCTCCTCCGACAGCCAAGTCAACCGAAGCATCCTCATCGGCCAACCCAATCACGCTGAGATCAACATGCCTTCGCCAAAGAGGTTGTACACTTGTTGCATCTCTTTTTTACTCTACATGTTATATATATTGTCCACTGAGCACACGTAGTAACGTGAAATACGATTATTTTATCCAACTATTTGACAAGCAGTGAGGTACCAGGCAACTTAGCTATCCGTGATGGACTCTCTTAAATGCCATCATTATTTATCTCTGCACGTTTGAGCTGTGCATTTGTCGATGGGCCTGGGAGTTGAGCTAGTAGGGTAGTGGCCTGGGTCCAAAGTAATAGAAGTAGCACAAAAACATTTTTTTAGTGTAGGCTTTTCCTTGCTCAAGCCTGCCTACTAGAATTGCCAATGCTTGAAAGGAAAAGTGAATGAAAAACATAGGAATTCGAAAGTTTCCTATGGTACTACTTTTCGTGAATTTGGTGCAAAGGAATGGAGCGAAGGAAAATTGTAGGATTTGTTCCTTTAGTGTCTCCTTGAAAGAAAAACTATAGGAATTCTAATTTCCACTTGTCCTCCTTTTCATATTCCTATTCATGAAGCACAAGACTAAGAGCTAGTAGCATAATAGCATTATAACCGTATATTTTCTTGTGGTTTGACTTAATCTCGCCATGCTTCTTTGCATCATGTGATCTTCCAATTCTTGTGAATCAAACATCCAGATTGGCAGAAATCTTGTGTTTTTAAATTCTCTGTTTTTCGCGTGCATTCCTATCCTATTCCTGTCTATTTCCTATCCCTGCATTGTTAGAATCCTCAAATTCAAACAAGCCCTTACACAATTACTTCTGTTACAGATATGTGTCAAAGAAAACCTTGTATGGTTTTTCTTGCTGTGTTCCACCCCAGCTTAGCTGCTCCAATGACGGAAGGATTCACCACAGCAGGGATCCTCTCTCCAGACTGTGTTTCGCCGCCTCAGATCTTCTTCCCCGCCGCCGGTAGCCAGGACAACTGCATTACCATCATCAACTGAGCAGATGACCTTGAGGACTACATGGGTCCGCAAGAGAGGTCGCACTCTTTCGTGTCTGCTTACGTTATGCATTGCTTAATATGATGACATGCTATATTATCATCGTGTTCACCTATTAGACTCCGAGTCTCGTCCAAACTAATGATGAAACTTGAGTTTTCAAATGGTTGTGTTGTACATATTGGGGCAGCAATCAGTACTATATGTCTACTATCTGGTTAATCTCGGATGTCTACTATGGGTTTCATGTTAGGTGCAAACAATCATTAAAGGAGCCATTATCTGTATTTTTTAACTAAAGCTATTATCTGCCTGGTATCATTGGTTTTGGGTCTATCCACAATTTGCTACCATCAATCTGCATTTGTGCATGCACTCCTTACATAATCTCACTATGTTTTATTCCTATGCATGCCAGTTATTGTACACAATGGAACTGATCATGTAGAGCAAAGGAGACGAGCCTTGCGTGGCAATAAAATTTCATGCAGACGTCGCTCCATGGTGGGCGCAAAGGCAGCCCCCCTTCACCCATTTTGGATCGTAATCAAGAGGAAGATAACTGTTCTGAGGGGGATTCAGAAGGAGAAGACCACTCCTATTTACCCCATGAGGTCTTCGCTCTAACTTGGCATGCTGATGTTGGTAATATCATGCATATGGTGACTTGCATTGCTTACTATATACATCAAAGATGTCATCGGCTTAGTTTAGACATGCTTTTGTGAATGCCATTTGTTTAGTTTCTTTATCTTATATGTGAATCATGCAATGCCATCTTGTTTAGCCAGGCATCATATATGTGAATTTTGCAATGCCACCCTGGTTAGCTAGTCATCTTATATGTGAATTATATCATGCCATCATTTTTTTATTACGTGTTAAATTTGTCAACAATTTTACTACATTCAATTACTCTTCCTGTGCATCAGCCATTTGGCACGGTCATGGAAAAATCTAGAGTGGAAACAAGGTCTTCAGAGCAGACAATGCTATCTGACGAAATGCATGTCTTGCTGGTTACAGATAGCTCCTCAGAGGAGGATTCAGAGACAGATGAGCAGTCCTATTCCCCCCCCCCCCCGAGGTGCATGCTCTATTATGCAATGTTATCTTGTTGCAAGGCATTATATATGTGAATTATGCAATGCCATGCTGTTTAGCCAAGCGTCATATATGTGAATTATATCATGCCATCCTTTTTTGTATTTCTCATTGCTTTTGTCGACAATGTTTGTATATTCAACTGCTCTTCCTGTGCATCAGCCATTTGAATTGGTGAGGGAGAAATCTGAAATGAAAACAAGGTCTTCGGAGCAGACAATTCTACCTGCTGAAGCAGATATCTTGCTGGATACAGATAGCTCTTCAGAGGAGGATTCAGAGGCAGATGACCAGTCCGATTATCCCCCTGAGGTGTATGCTCAAACTTGGCAGGGTTATATTACTCATATCATGCATATGTTGTATTGCAATGCTTAGTTTTTACATCATATACACAATATTGAATGCCATCTCCTTAGTTGACACATCATATATTCGATTGCCCTCTGATCACTTCCTTAGTATATAAATCATATATTTGAATTTTATCATGCCATGATGTTTACATAGACAGCATGTATCTGAACTATGGCATGTCAACCCATTTTCTAAAGACATAATATAGTTATATCATCTCATCCTGTTTACATAGTCATCATATTTTAAATTATGTCATTCTATCCGTGAATTATATCATGCCATCATGTTTCCATCGACGGCATGTTTGTGATTTATGGCATGCCAACCACTTTAATAGACACATCGTATAGTTATATCATGTCATCCTGTTTACATAGTCATCATATTTTGAAGTATGTCATTCCATCATGTTTAGTTAGCCATCATACATGTGAAATTGTGTCATGCTATCCTGTTTAATTAGCCATCATATATGTGAAATTATGTCCTGCTATTCTGGTTGGTTAGACAACATAAATGTGAATTATTTCATGCCCTGTTTTCTTCCCTACTTATCCATTGCACCTGTCTATCTTACAATGTCTGTACATTCAATTACTTTTCTTGTTTATCAACCATTTCAATTGGAGGGGGTGATGGCAGTATCTATGGGAATAAAAACACGGTCTTCATAAAAGATCGTGCTACCTGTCGATGTAGATAGAACCATGGTTATACTTGCCCAAGAACCAGCCCCACCACACATAACCCAGACTCACGTAGATTGTACCCCTACCCAGTTGGATAGAGAACCAGCTAGACCCCTTCTAACTCCAACCCCAGCAGATAGTAACCCAGTTCCTGTTGACACAGCACCGTCTCCACCACAGAGCACCCAAACACGAGCAGTTAGTAAGGCAACTACAGTGCCCAAAGCACGAGGACCACCACTCCGAACCCCAAGTCAACGCTTAAAGCAGAAGAAGAATTGTTCTCAGGTCAGGTTCCATAGCTATGGTTCATACTACTTTGCTCTTGCATCACTGTATTTACTCATACCAACTAATTTCAAATTTGAAGGATGCAACTGAAACTCCAATGGCGCAACAGGTATGTTTTAAACCTGTTTCTTTAACGTGTTTGCTGTTTTAACTTACTCTATGTTGATTTCAGTTTCAATTGAATAAACACTTATGTTCTCATGCCATGCACATTACAAGTGTTGTTATTGTTGTGTAGTTTCCCACACTTATATTCTGTCTATGCTGCTTTGTTAAATAGATATGATTTGAACTATATCTATCTTGATTTGGCAACATAAACTAGAATGATATAGACCATACAGTGACCATACTACATAGATATATGTTTGTTTCATGCTGTTATCATGTCCACCTTACTACTGAACTGGTTTACCAAAATGAGTTTCATATACTACATTGTAAACCTGTGACGTGTTTGTTTGTTTCTCTTTTAGAACGCGGATAAAATATTGGAGAAGAGTACCCCCGTTATGCAATGGTAAAGGAAGTAATGCAGATAAGGTTCAAGATAGTGAGACATCCCTATTGGTCTCCAAGAAAGCTGATAAAAACTATATTGAAGACACCGAGACAACCCCAAAGTCCTGTCTTGATGTAGTGTTCGAGTTACTGGCTACCTACTGCCGGCACCAGCTCTTTGAACTCGTTGCCGGAATCAGCTCGGCTTCTTGAGTCTCAACTTCAAGTTGAAAGACATCGATCAGATGCTATGCGATAGGAAGCCAAAGGACTGAGGAAGTCCCTGCAGAATTCAGATGCATAATTTTTGGTGCAACAGCAAGTGCTGGAGGATTTAAGCGCCAAATAAGAGAAAGTTAATAAGCTTGCTAAGCATCTTGCCAGCATTATGGGTACCCAGGATATTATTTCTTGAGCTCTTCTGAAGTGGTTTCAGTTCTGGACTTGTTTTGCTGCGGCGTTTATATGCTGCTTTGTTCCCTATATTTGCACTGGTGGCGAACTTTGATGCCCAGTGGATGTAATATGTGTAATAGCCGTGATAGCCTAGCGCAAGTTGCTTGCTTATTTATTTCCTTATTGTCTTGTTTATTTCTTTGCTTGTAGTCAGTGCAGTTCTTTTTCTACGGTTTGCTAGTGGCCGCAATAACCTATTTTCTAAAACTAGGCCACAATAACCATGGGCTACATATTTACTGTAGTTACCATGGCCCTCCTACGGGCCATAGAAACAATGGGCCTTCTACGGGTCGTAGAAACAATGCGCCTTATACGGGTCATAGACACAATGGGCCTTCTACGGGTCGTATCATCAATGGGCCTTCTATGGGCCGTATGATCGATTGGCCAAACATGCGCCAATAACAGACCGCATTATGGCCGTAAACGGGCTAGAGTTGGAATTGTCCGTTCATGGGCCGACCATAACTGGCCGTTGTTAATCGGTCGTATTTGATGACTCTATGAAAACGGCCCAATGGTATTAACGGGCCATAAACGGGCCGACTATAACCTCGGGCTGAATTTGGCCCACAAGCAGAAAATGACAGTAACGGGCCGTAAGTAAAGGAATGCTAAAAATGAGCCCAAGAATAAATGGGCCCTGACAAGGCTGAAAGATAACATGGGCTGGAAACGGCCCAACGGAATAACGGTCCGTTAATGGGTATAAAGTGATGCACTGTTCATTACGGGCCAGTTTCACCACAGGCCGTTAATGGGCCAAGAGTTACAAAGGGCCTCATATGGGTCGAAAGACGTCATGGGCCATACATGGGCCAGAAGTTAAAATAGGCTGGAATCATATTGGACGGCCCAGATGATGCTATTGGGCCTAATTAGGATAGGTCGTAACGGGCCTTGGGTTAGCGGGCTGTAAATGGGCTATATGCGAACACGTCGTTAACAGTCTTTCCATGGGCCGGCCCGCCACCTTTTGACCAAGTCAAACGGGCCGGTCTTTTCACAGGAATGGGCCTCTATTGGGCCGTGCCACGTGTCGACGTATCATAGGCGCCTTCTATCCAATGAGTGGATGACATCTGTCCCAACGGTGAGCCGACACGTGTTTCCTCCAGCCAATGCCGATTTTACACATGGAAAATCCCCATTGGTCGGGGCTGTTAACGGGTTGTCGGATCCAAAACTGGACCCGATAGCTTAACAACGTTCCGTTACAGTGGATGCCACGTGTCGGTCACCCTTGACGAAAGCACTTCTGTGACGCGCGATTTATCGTCATGGAAGTGGACACTTCCGTGATGATAATTTTGGTAATGTCATGGAACACTTCTACGACAACACATGTATGACTATCTTGATTCTGTCATAAAATCGTCATGGATGTACATGCATGATAGAAAACGTGACCTACTGTGACAAACACGTATCATCACGGAAGCGTATTTTTTTGTAGTGTAGTGTTGATTACATCTTGTAGTTGATTACTATATGGTTTATTTGGTGGAAGATTATATGTTCAGATGCACTATGCTATTTAATACCCCTCTGATCTTGATCATGATTTTCATTTGTGAGTAGTTACTTTTGTTCTGGAGGTCACGGAATAAATCATGTTGCAAGTAATCATGTGAACTTGATATGTGTTCGATATTTTGCTGATATGTATGTTGTGATTCCCTTAGTGGTGTCATGTGAACGTCGACTACATGACACTTCGCCATATTTGGGTGTAAGGGAATGCATTGTGGAGTAGTTATTAGATGATGGGTTGCGAGAGTGACAGAAGCTTAAACCCTAGTTTATGCACTATTCCGTAAAGGACCGATTGGATCCAAAAGTTTAATGCTATGGTTAGAATTTATTCTTAATACTTTTCTCGTAGTTGTGGATGTGTAACGCCCCGGATTCGATGCGCCAGGTGTCTGCCAGTTATTCGCCGTCGTTGCCATGTCATTTGCTTGCGTGTTGCATTTTATCATGTCATCATGTGCATTGCATTGCATACGTGTTCGTCTCATGCATCCGAGCATTTTCCCCGTTGTCCGTTTTGCAATCCGGCACTCCTATGCCCTCCGGCGTTCCCCTTTCGTATCTCATTGTGAGCGGGTATTAAATGTTCTCGGAATTGACTGAGCCTTGCCAAGCGGCCTTGGTATAGCACCGGTAGACCGCCTGTCAAGTTTCGTGCCATTTGGAGGTCGTTTGGTACTCCAACGGTTAACCGGGTAACCGTAAAGCCCCCTCTCTCTTTGCAGCCCAACACCCTACCAAAGTGGCCCAAAACCCATCTAACTCCCCTCCATGCTCTCGGTCGTTCGATCACGATCGTGTGGGCGAAAACTGCTCCTCATTTGGACTCTCCTAGCTCCCTCTACCTATATAAAGGCCCTCCCCTTCCAAATTCGCGGACGAAATCCTACCCTAACCCTAGCTTCTTCCTCCTCCAGTCGCCGGACATGTCCGCGCCCCACCGGACATGTCCGCCTCCGCCGCCCGCAGCCAACCCGTGCTCGCCACGTCGCCTCCCGCGCCAGACCCCGCCGCCGGGCCCGCTCGGCCCACCCGCGGCCCGCCCC
>NC_041393.1:128484664-128489248 GCF_002162155.2 Triticum dicoccoides
GCGCCGCCATGCTCGCCGCCGACCGCCGCCGCTGAGCGCCTCCGGCGACCCCCGCCATGGCCGCCCGAGCTCGGGGCCGACCCCCTCCGCCTCCCCGCGCCGGGATCCGGCCGGATCCGGCGAGATCCGGCCCCGATCCGCCATCTCCGGCCACCCCGGCGTCTTCCCCGTCGTCTCCGGCGAGTTTTCCAGCCGCCTCGAAGTCCATGCAAAACTGGAGGTTGACCCCGAAATCCCTAAGTCCCCGTTTCTGTGTAATAATCATGCCATGTTTGACCTGTTGTATCTCTGCATCCGTAGCTCCGTTTTGGGCGTGTGATATGTCAAGTTGTTCGTCTCGACGAGTACATCATTTATTTCCATCATATTCATTTGAGCTCATCTTGATGCCTGAATCATCGTTGTAAGAGTTCTTCATGATGTTTTCTGTTGTCGGTTATCAGAACGAGCTCATTTGTCATTTTTGCCATGATTGATGTGTGCATCCTATGAGGTTGATATCTTCATGTGTTTTGATCTATGCTATGTCTTCTTTACAGAGGTGCTTACCATGTATTTTTGTGATCAATGTGGTGACTAGCACAAGCATGCAAACATTGCATCGTGATGTTACTGATTTTAGTCCCTGTTCTGCTGTTATTTTCATGCCATGTAAACTTGATGCTACAGAGAGATCCATGCATATTTTGAGATACTTCAGTAAGGGTGTTTTGAACAATAGGTTATTGTCTATCCATTCATGCCCTTGGTTGCAATTATGGAGTAGTCTAGCATGTCATTTTCGTGCTCTACTTTTGCTTCAAAATGTTTCCTGGCAGATTGTTTACATGTTATTCAATTTGGCCAAGGTTGCTATAGTGGATCCTTGCATGCTATGGACTTGTTCTTGCCTTGGATTATTACATATACATGTCTTCTTGATGATGCTATGCTTATCTTGTCATGCAATGACTTGTGGTGAGTGATTCAAGCTTGTTAAGTAGGGTACCTGATGTTGCTGTTTTGCTAGGCTGAATCTGTTATTTCGTGATGCCATGTAAACCTGCTTCTACTAATCATTCTATGCATAATCTGGAGATATTCTATAAATATGTTTTGATATACATGTCATCCTCTAACCATACATGCCCCTGGTTGCATTTATAGGTTGCTGTAGATTGTTCATATCTTGCTCCAAAGTTGCTTCATAATGTTGCTGTCAGCCTGTTAACATTAAGTTCAGTTGTTACCATGTGTTTTGCTAGTGATCCATGCACCCTATGAACTTTCTATTGCCATGCTTAGCTTCACAAACATGTCTTATTACTGTTGGTTGCCTTGCCATGCCATGTTTTGCTCTGTAGTGAGTTGCACAAGCTCATCTACATGTCTTCATAATTCTGTTTCTGCCATGTTTGAATCTGTATAATAACTTGCTATGTTTACATGGGTGCCATCCTATTTTTTGATCCTTTTTGGCTTATGGTCAGTAAAGGACTCTTGATCTATGCAATTAGTAGATTCATGCCATGCCTTTGTTTGCCGTGATAAGTTCCTGTAACATGTCGTTTGATAGCTCTAAACATTGCATCGTGATGTTATTTTCTGCAAAGTCTGAAATTGTTATAACTTGCAATCTTACCATGTGTGTTTGAGCATGTTCTAGTGATTTCTGGAGATAGCTCAGTGTTCATGTTTTGTTGTGCTTTACCTGTACATCATGCCCATGCCTTTTGTTTTCATGTTGAGATGTTGTAGCTTATTGTTTTGATGCTTGCAATATGCCTAGTTGCTGTTTTGGACAACTTGTCCTTTAAACTTGTTTCATGTGTGTGTGTTGAATCGTTGCTCCGTTTTGAGCGTTCTCTATATGAAACTTGCTTAGAATTGCATGTAGCTTCATATTATCATGTTGCATCCTTGTTTTGAGGTGTTTGCTTGATGTTTGGGTGCATTTTGCATCAATGCCATGTTGATCTTGTTTTGCTCATATCTTCTAGGCCGTAGCTCTGAACTAAATGAACTTTATATGTAACTTGACTAGAATCTCGTGTAGATCATCATTGTGCATCTTAACTTGCTGTTTAACAACTTGAACAAAAGGTTTATTCAGATATGGACCAATTTCGAAATATGCATATGAGGACTTACCGGAATTGTTATATGTTGTTCCCGGCCTCATTTAAACTTGTCTTGACGTGTTGCTCTTGTTTGCATCATCTCTTGCCATGAGTAGCTTCATGTAGTATTGTCATGCATCATGCTCGTGTGTGCATCATGCCTTGTTCATGTGTGGTGTGTTTACTATGTTGTGTGTTTCTTATCGATAGTTCCTGTTTCGTTGCGATCGTGAGGATTCGTTCGTGTACGCTTGGTTCGTCTTCGTGGCTTCATCCGTTCATCTTCTTCATGGACTCGTTCTTCTTCCTTGTGGGATTTCAGGCAAGATGACCGCTACCCTGGATCTCACTACTATCATTGCTATGCTAGTTGCTTCGTTCTATTGCTATGCTGCGTTACCTATCACCTGTTTATCAAGCCATCCCAAATTGCCATGAACCTCTAACCTTTGACACCCTTCCTATGCAAACCGTTGCTTGGCTATGTTACCGCTTTTGCTCAGCCCCTCTTATAGCGTTGCTAGTTGCAGGTGAAGTTGAAGATTGCTCCATGGTGGACAGGATTTTGGTTGGGATATCACAATATCTCTTATATTATTAATGCATCTATATACTTGGTAAAGGGTGGAAGACTCGGCCTTTTGCCTAGTGTTTTGTTCCACTCTTGCCGCCCTAGTTTCCGTCATACCGGTGTTATGTTCCCGGATTTTGCGTTCCTTACGCGGTCGGGTGATTTATGGGACCCCCTCGACAGTTCACTTTGAATAAAACTCCTCCAGCAAGGCCCAACCTTGGTTTTACCATTTGCCTCACCTAGCCCTTTTTCCCTTGGGAGTCGCGCTCTCGAGGGTCATCTTTATTTTAGCCCCCCGGGCCAGTGCTTGTCTAAGTGTTGGTCCAAACTAGAGCACCGTGTGGGACCATCCCTTGGCAACTTGGGTTACGTCGGTACCTGTACGCTTAGCTTATCCGGTGTTGCCCTGAGAACAAGATATGTGCATCTCCTATCGGGATTGTCGGCGCATCGGGCGGTCTTGCTGGTCTTGTTTTACCATTGTCAAAATGTCTTGTAAACCGGGATTCCGAGTCTGATCGGGTCTTCCTGGGAGAAGGTCTATTCCTTCGTTGATCGCGAGAGCTTGTCATGGGCTAAGTTGGGACACCCCTGCAGGGTATAATCTTTCAAAAGCCGTGCCTGCGGTTATAGGCAGATGGGAATTTGTTAATGTCCGGTTGTAGATAACTTGACATCAGATCCGATTTAAAATGCATCAACCGCGTGTGTAGCCGTGATGGTCTCTTTTCGGCGGAGTCTGAAAAGTGAACACGGTCTTTGGGTTATGTTTGACGTAAGTAGGAGTTCAGGATCACTTCTTGATCATTGCTAGCTTCACGACCGTTATGCTTGCTCTCTTCTCGCTCTTATTTGCGTATGTTAGCCACCATATATGCTTAGTCGCTGCTGCAGCCTCACCACTTTACCCCTTCCGTTCCTATTAAGCTTTGCTAGTCTTGATACCCATGGTAATGGGATTGCTGAGTCCTCGTGGCTCATAGATTACTACAACAATAGTTGCAGGTACAGGTTATGCGATGATCATGACGCGAGAGCGATTCTTGCTTGCGTTGAGTTCTTCTTCTGCTTCTTCGATCAGGGGATAGGTTCCAGGTTGGCAGCCTGGGCTAGCAGGGTGGATGTCGTTTGAGTTTCTGTTTGTGTTTCATCCGTAGTCGGATGTAGCTCTGATGTATTGTGATGTTGTATTCGAGCGGCATTGTATGCCTTATGTATGTATCCCCATCTATTATGAAACGTTGATGTAATGATATCCACCTTGCAAAAGCGTTTAAATATGCGGGTCTATCCTTGGTGGGACCTTCGAGTTCCTTTTGGATAGGGTCGCATATTGGGCGTGACAAGTTGGTATCAGAGCCTCGACCGACCCTAGGAGCCTCCTTGATTGATCGTGTAGTTTGGCCATTGTTGAGTCTAGAAGAAAACTGTTTTTCGGAGTCTAGTTATATCGGAGAGTAGGACTTCTTTTTACTCCTCAGCCCCTTCGTCGCTCTAGTCAGGAATCTTGACCTAGGTGTTTTGAATTACTCCTCTTCCCTTTCAAATTTTCTTTAGGATCACGCAGTTGGTTTTCCGGTAGTTGTTCCTCAGCTCTTTTCATCCGGTGCATTTCTCGTCAAGTTGACTCGACCCTCCTTATCTTTGCAAGTTCAATCCTCAGTTTGCTCTCAACGAAGTTATTTCTCTATCCTCAGTTGTTTTCTTTCCCACCCGCCCTCCCTTTTTCATCTTAGAACCGGAGTCCGTAATCGAGTATCCATCCTACTCGTGTGAAGTTTTTGCTCTCTCTCCTCAATGATTTAAACCAGTGTTTTCTCTTCAAGATATTCGTCGTTTCCCCTTCCATGTTGCCTTTGTTTTCCCGCCCTCCCACCCTCTTCTTCCCGGAGTCTGAGTCTCTATCTCGAC
>NC_041393.1:128489399-128491218 GCF_002162155.2 Triticum dicoccoides
ACCTATTTCATTCGTGTGGAACCTCTTCAGTCTTTCGTAAATTATTTCAACCGGTGAATTCTTGTCTCGGTGGACATTCTTCATCTCTTATTCTTCTCCGGTGGACTTAATTCAAGTTTTTTGGTAGTGATTATATTCTTTCCTCAGCTCAAATGTTTTCCCTGCTCGTTTGCCTCTCGCCAGTTTGTCATTCCGGAGTGTTCAAGACATCTCATGAGATTCGTCTGTGTTTGAATTGATTTGAGGTTGTCACCTCATTCAAATATTTCAATTGTTCCGGTGCATCATCTGTCTCTTCAACAATCCTTTTCAACGGTGTTTTCTCTTCAGTGGGCCCTAACCCATAGGTCTTTTCCTAGGATCTTACCTGACTCTTCTAATTATTCCCGGAGCTATTCCCAAATCCTTTCCGAAGTCTGACGTAAGTATGAATTTCATCAGTCACATGTCTTCTCCAAGATCGATTTCAAATCATTTTCATTGTTGGCTCAACCTCTTTGCTTTTCATTCTCCCGGAGTATCTCAGTAATTTTGGTGGTGTTTCTCGTCGTCTTTTCAAGACCGAAGAAGAGTTTTTCCTCTAAATCTTGCCCGTTCTCTCAAAGTTTCGTGGCTCTAGCTTCATATTATCCTCTCAAATTATTCCGTTTGACAGAAGTTCTTTTCATCCATCCGGAGTATGTCAGGAGTTGTTTTCCCGTTTCTTTTCACCGGAGGCCATCGTTCCAGAAGAATTCTTCGTCCTCAGATTTCAGCTACCGTTATCCAATTATCCCGGTGCTTCATTCAAGTAATCAGCTCGTTATCTCTTCGTTCTTGTGCATCTAAATCCCCTCTTGCATATTTGTTCTTCTAATTCTTCCCGGTGATTCATTCTCTTTCGTCAGTCATTTCTGAATTCTTACGGTGGTTCGTTCAAGATTCTTTTTCCTTGATTATCATATTAATCCATTCGTTCTTCCAATCCTACCGGTGGTTCGTGAAGACCTTCTCAATTCTTTTTCAACAAGAATAAGTTATATGCAAATCCATTGTTTGTCATCAATTTAATTTGATGAAGGATAAGCATACAATAAATCTTATTCTTATTTCATCCAAGTGAGTAATCCCTTCATTCGGAGTTTATTCTTGAGGAATAAATTTTAGTTCCAAGTGTTCTCCATCTTTTCTTTTCCGGCGTTCAAATCTCCTAGGCCATTTCGTCGAAACCTCCATCTAAATCATCGGAAGGCTCATCTTATTCTTTCATCCTTCATTCTATCTCATCATCCTTTTGCTACCGGAGTTCTTCATGGTGGTTCTTCATGATTTATTTCTTTCTTCAAGAGTTCATCAAGATTCTTGAAGGTGGAGTTCAAGTATCTTTTCTTCTCGCGTCTCAAAGTGCAAATAATTCTTCATTTTCTTCTGAAGTGAAGTTTTGCCTTTCTTCGTTCTTCCCAGATATTCAAATTCGTTCAACCTTCCTTCAAAGTTCTTTTCATTCCATTCTTTCAATTCTTCCGGAGGCTTTGCGTTGTTCAGTTCGTCAAGCGCCATCCCATCTGGTGAAGTTCATGGTCTATCCTTTCCATGTTTCAGCCGGAGTGTTGCTTAAATCCTTTCAGTCTTATTCGTTTCTTATCTCGTTCTAACTGGAGTTGTTTCATAGTCTATCTGACTCTGCGAGCTTTCGATTCTCGCCATTCTCGTAGTTCCTCTCTTCTTCTCGAGTGCTCTCGATTCTTTGCTTCTTCTCTTGAGTTCTTGTTTCACCTCATCCCTTTTTTCCTTCCGTCTTGGTCCTAAGATCTCGGGACGAGATCTCTTGTTAGTGGAG
>NC_041393.1:128491938-128509872 GCF_002162155.2 Triticum dicoccoides
GCGCCGCCATGCTCGCCGCCGACCGCCGCCGCTGAGCGCCTCCGGCGACCCCCGCCATGGCCGCCCGAGCTCGGGGCCGACCCCCTCCGCCTCCCCGCGCCGGGATCCGGCCGGATCCGGCGAGATCCGGCCCCGATCCGCCATCTCCGGCCACCCCGGCGTCTTCCCCGTCGTCTCCGGCGAGTTTTCCAGCCGCCTCGAAGTCCATGCAAAACTGGAGGTTGACCCCGAAATCCCTAAGTCCCCGTTTCTGTGTAATAATCATGCCATGTTTGACCTGTTGTATCTCTGCATCCGTAGCTCCGTTTTGGGCGTGTGATATGTCAAGTTGTTCGTCTCGACGAGTACATCATTTATTTCCATCATATTCATTTGAGCTCATCTTGATGCCTGAATCATCGTTGTAAGAGTTCTTCATGATGTTTTCTGTTGTCGGTTATCAGAACGAGCTCATTTGTCATTTTTGCCATGATTGATGTGTGCATCCTATGAGGTTGATGTCTTCATGTGTTTTGATCTATGCTATGTCTTCTTTACAGAGGTGCTTACCATGTATTTTTGTGATCAATGTGGTGACTAGCACAAGCATGCAAACATTGCATCATGATGTTACTGATTTTAGTCCCTGTTCTGCTGTTATTTTCATGCCATGTAAACTTGATGCTACAGAGAGATCCATGCATATTTTGAGATACTTCAGTAAGGGTGTTTTGAACAATAGGTTATTGTCTATCCATTCATGCCCTTGGTTGCAATTATGGAGTAGTCTAGCATGTCATTTTCGTGCTCTACTTTTGCTTCAAAATGTTTCCTGGCAGATTGTTTACATGTTATTCAATTTGGCCAAGGTTGCTATAGTGGATCCTTGCATGCTATGGACTTGTTCTTGCCTTGGATTATTACATATACATGTCTTCTTGATGATGCTATGCTTATCTTGTCATGCAATGACTTGTGGTGAGTGATTCAAGCTTGTTAAGTAGGGTACCTGATGTTGCTGTTTTGCTAGGCTGAATCTGTTATTTCGTGATGCCATGTAAACCTGCTTCTACTAATCATTCTATGCATAATCTGGAGATGTTCTATAAATATGTTTTGATATACATGTCATCCTCTAACCATACATGCCCCTGGTTGCATTTATAGGTTGCTGTAGATTGTTCATATCTTGCTCCAAAGTTGCTTCATAATGTTGCTGTCAGCCTGTTAACATTAAGTTCAGTTGTTACCATGTGTTTTGCTAGTGATCCATGCACCCTATGAACTTTCTATTGCCATGCTTAGCTTCACAAACATGTCTTATTACTGTTGGTTGCCTTGCCATGCCATGTTTTGCTCTGTAGTGAGTTGCACAAGCTCATCTACATGTCTTCATAATTCTGTTTCTGCCATGTTTGAATCTGTATAATAACTTGCTATGTTTACATGGGTGCCATCCTATTTTTTGATCCTTTTTGGCTTATGGTCAGTAAAGGACTCTTGATCTATGCAATTAGTAGATTCATGCCATGCCTTTGTTTGCCGTGATAAGTTCCTGTAACATGTCGTTTGATAGCTCTAAACATTGCATCGTGATGTTATTTTCTGCAAAGTCTGAAATTGTTATAACTTGCAATCTTACCATGTGTGTTTGAGCATGTTCTAGTGATTTCTGGAGATAGCTCAGTGTTCATGTTTTGTTGTGCTTTACCTGTACATCATGCCCATGCCTTTTGTTTTCATGTTGAGATGTTGTAGCTTATTGTTTTGATGCTTGCAATATGCCTAGTTGCTATTTTGGACAGCTTGTCCTTTAAACTTGTTTCATGTGTGTGTGTTGAACCATTGCTCCGTTTTGAGCTTTCTCTATATGAAACTTGCTTAGAATTGCATGTAGCTTCATATTATCATGTTGCATCCTTGTTTTGAGGTGTTTGCTTGATGTTTGGGTGCATTTTGCATCAATGCCATGTTGATCTTGTTTTGCTCATATCTTCTAGGCCGTAGCTCCGAACTAAATGAACTTTATATGTAACTTGACTAGAATCTCGTGTAGATCATCTTTGTGCATCTTAACTTGCTGTTTAACAACTTGAACAAAAGGTTTATTCAGATATGGACCAATTTCGAAATATGCATATGAGGACTTACCGGAATTGTTATATGTTGTTCCCGGCCTCATTTAAACTTGTCTTGACGTGTTGCTCTTGTTTGCATCATCTCTTGCCATGAGTAGCTTCATGTAGTATTCTCATGCATCATGCTCGTGTGTGCATCATGCCTTGTTCATGTGTGGTGTGTTTACTATGTTGTGTGTTTCTTATCGATAGTTCCTGTTTCGTTGCGATCGTGAGGATTCGTTCGTCTACGCTTGGTTCGTCTTCGTGGCTTCATCCGTTCATCTTCTTCATGGACTCGTTCTTCTTCCTTGCGGGATTTCAGGCAAGATGACCGCTACCCTAGATCTCACTACTATCATTGCTATGCTAGTTGCTTCGTTCTATCGCTATGCTGCGTTACCTATCACCTGTTTATCAAGCCATCCCAAATTGCCATGAACCTCTTGTTGGAAATATGCCCTAGAGGCAATAATAAATGTATTATTATTATATTTCCTTGTTCATGATAATTGTCTTTTATTCATGGTATAACTGTATTATCCGGAAATCGTAATACACGTGTGAATACATAGACCACAATATGTCCCTAGTGAGCCTCTAGTTGACTAGCTCGTTGTGATCAACATATAGTCATGGTTTCCTGGCTATGGACATTGGATGTCGTTGATAACGGGATCACATCATTAGGAGAATGATGTGATGGACAAGACCCAATCCTAAGACTAGCACAAAAGATCGAGTAGTTCATTTGCTAGAGCTTTGCCAATGTCAAGTATCTCTTCCTTTGACCATGAGATCGTGTAACTCCTGGATACCGTAGGAGTGCTTTGGGTGTATCAAACGTCACAACGTAACTGGGTGACTATAAAGGTGCACTACAGGTATCTCCGAAAGTATCTATTGTTTTATACGGATCAAGACTGGGATTTGTCACTCCGTGTAAACGGAGAGGTATCTCTGGGCCCACTCGGTAGGACATCATCATATGCGCAATGTGACCAAGGAGTTGATCACGGGATGATGTGTTACGGAACGAGTAAAGTGACTTGCCGGTAACGAGATTGAACAAGGTATCGGTATACCGACGATCGAATCTCGGGCAAGTAACATACCGATAGACAAAGGGAATTGAATACGGGATTGATTAAGTCCTTGACATCGTGGTTCATCCGATGAGATCATCGTGGAACATGTGGGAGCCAACATGGGTATCCAGATCCCGCTGTTGGTTATTGACCGGAGAACGTCTCGGTCATGTCTCCATGTCTCCCGAACCCGTAGGGTCTACACACTTAAGGTTCGATGACGCTAGGGTTATAAAGGAAGCTTGTATGTGGTTACCGAATGTTGTTCGGAGTCCCGGATGAGATCCCGGACGTCACGAGGAGTTCCGGAATGGTCCGGAGGTAAAGATTTATATATAGGAAGTCCTGTTTCGGCCATCGGGACAAGTTTCGGGGTCATCGGTATTGTACCGGGACCACCGGAAGGGTCCCGGGGGCCCACCGGGTGGGGCCACCTGCCCCGGGGGGCCACATGGGCTGTAGGGGGTGCGCCTTGGCCTACATGGGCCAAGGGCACCAGCCCCAAGAGGCCCATGCGCCTAGGGAACCCTAGAGGGAAGAGTCCTCGAGGGGGAAGGCACCTCCGAGGTGCCTTGGGGAGGATGGACTCCTCCCCCCCCTCCTTGGCCGCACCCCAAAACCCATCTAGGGCTGGCCGCCGCCCCTAGGGGGTGGGAAAACCCTTAAGGGGGCGCAGCCCCCTTCCCCCCTATATATATTGAGGCATGGGGCTGCCCATAACACGCGATTTGATCTCTCGTTGGTGCAGCCCTGCCCCTCTCCCTCCTCCTCCTCTCCCATGGTGCTTGGTGAAGCCCTGCGGGATTGCCACGCTCCTCCATCACCACCATGTCGTTGTGCTGCTGCTGGATGGAGTCTTCCTCAACCTCTCCCTCTCTCCTTGCTGGATCAAGGCGTGGGAGACGTCACCGGGCTGTACGTGTGTTGAACGCGGAGGTGCCATCCGTTCGGCACTTGATCATCGGTGATCTGAATCACGACGAGTACGACTCCATCAACCCCGTTCACTTGAACGCTTCCGCTTAGCGATCTACAAGGGTATGTAGATGCACTCTCCTTCTACTCGTAGCTGGTCTCTCCATAGATAGATCTTGGTGACGCGTAGGAAAATTTTGAATTTCTGCTACGTTCCCCAACAGTGGTATCAGAGCTAGGTCTATTGCGTAGATTCTTTGCACGAGTAGAACACAAAGTAGTTGTGGGCGTTGATGTTGTTCAATATGCTTACCGTTACTAGTCCAATCTTGTTTCGACGGTATTGTGGGATGAAGCGGCCCGGACCAACCTTACACGTACTCTTACGTGAGACAGGTTCCACCGATTGACATGCACTTGGTGCATAAGGTGGCTAGCGGGTGTCAGTCTCTCCCACTTTAGTCGGAACGGATTCGATGAAAAGGGTCCTTATGAAGGGTAAATAGCAATTGGCATATCACGTTGTGGTTTTGCGTAGGTAAGAAACGTTCTTGCTAGAAACCCATAGCAGCCACGTAAAACATGCAAACAACAATTAGAAGACGTCTAACTTGTTTTTGCAGGGTATGCTTTGTGATGTGATATGGCCAGAAGAATGTGATGAATGATATGTGATGTATGAGATTGATCATGTTCTTGTAATAGGATTCACGACTTGCATGTCGATGAGTATGACAACCGGCAGGAGCCATAGGAGTTGTCTTTATTTTTTGTATGACCTGCGTGTCATTGAAGAACGCCATGTAACTTACTTTACTTTATTGCTAAACGCGTTAGCCATAGAAGTAGAAGTAGTCGTTGGCGTGACAACTTCATGAAGACACGATGATGGAGATCATGATGATGAAGATCATGGTGTCATGCCGGTGACAAGATGATCATGGAGCCCCGAAGATGAAGATCAAAGGAGCTATATGATATTGGCCATATCATGTCACTACTCTATTTGATTGCATGTGATGTTTATCATGTTTATGCATCTTGTTTACTTAGGACGACGGTAGTAAATAAGATGATCCCTTACAAAATTTCAAGAAGTGTTCTCCCCTAACTGTGCACCGTTGCTACAGTTCGTCGCTTCTAAGCACCACGTGATGATCGGGTGTGATGGATTCTTACGTTCACATACAACGGGTGTAAGACAGTTTTACACAGCGAAAACACTTAGGGTTAACTTGACGAGCCTAGCATGTGCAGACATGGCCTCGGAACACGGAGACCGAAAGGTCGAGCATGAGTCGTATAGTAGATACGATCAACATGAAGATGTTCACCGATGATGACTAGTCCGTCTCACGTGATGATCGGACACAGCCTAGTTGACTCGGATCATGTGATCACTTAGATGACCAGAGGGATGTCTATCTGAGTGGGAGTTCATAAGATGAACTTAATTATCTTGAACATAGTCAAAAGACCTTTTGCAAATTATGTCGTAGTTCACGCTATAGTTCTACTGTTTAGTTATGTTCCTAGAGAAAATATAGTTGAAAGTTGATAGTAGCGATTATGCGATCGGTAGAAAGCTTATGTCCTTAATTCACCGCTCACTGTGCTGAACCCCAACGTCGTTTGTCGATGTTGCGAACATCGGACATACACGTTTTGATAACTACGTGATAGTTCAATTAAATGGTTTAAGTAGAGGCACCAAAGACGTTTTTGAAACGTCGTGGAACATATGAGATGTTTCAAGGGCTGAAATTGGGATTTCAGGCTCGTGCCCACGTCAAGAGGTACAAGACCTCCGACAATTTTCTTAGCCTACAAACTAAGGGAGAAAAGCTCAATCGTTGAGCTTGTGCTCAGATTGTCTGAGTGCAACAATCACTTGAATCGAGTGGGAGTTAATATTCCAGATGAGATAGTGATGTTTCTCCAAAGTCATTGCCACCAAGCTGCAAGAACTTCATGATGAACTATAACATATCAGGGATAGATATGATGATCCTTGAGGTATTCGCGATGCTTGACACCGCGAAAGTAGAAATCAAGAAGGAGCATCAATTGTTGATTGTTGGTGAAACCACTAGTTTCAAGAAGGGCAAGGGAACAAAGGGATACTTCATGAAACGGCAATTCAGCTGCTGCTCTAGTGAAGAAACCCAAGGTTGAACCCAAACCCGAGACTAAGTGCTTCTGTAATAAGGGGAACAGCCACTGGAGCAGAATTACCCTAGATACTTGGTAGATGAGAAGGCTGGCAGGGTCGATAGAAGTATATTGGATATACATTATGTTAATGTGTACTTTACTAGTACTCCTAGTAGCACCAGGGTATTAGATACCGGTTCGGTTGCTAAGTGTTAGTAACTCGAAATAAAAGCTACGGAGTAAACGGAGACTAGCTAAAGGTGAGCTGACGATATGTGTTTTTCCAAGCTAGATGTGATCAAGCATCGCACGCTCCCTCTACCAACGAGATTGGTGTTGAACCTAAATAATTGTTATTTGGTGTTTGCGTTGAGCATAGACATGATTGGATTATGTCTATTACAATACGGTTATTCATTTAAGGAGAATAATAGTTACTCTATTTATTTGAATAATACCTTCAATGGTCTTGCACCTAAAGGAATGGTTTATTGAATCTCGATCGTAGTGATACACATTTTCATGCCAAAAGATATAAGATAGTAATGATAGTACCACTTACTTGTGGCACTGCCATGTAAGTCATATTGGTATAAAACGCATGAAGAAGCTCCATGTTGATGGATCTTTGGACTCACTCGTTTTTGAAAAGTTTGAGACATGCGAACCATGTCTATTGGTGTATATGCATGAAGAAACTCCATGCAAATGGACCGTTCGGACTCACTTGATTTTGAATCACTTGAGATATGCAAATCATACCACATAGGCAAGATGACTGAAAAGCCTCGGTTTCAATAAGATGGAACAAGATAGCAACTTGTTGGAAGTAACACATTTTGATGTGTGCAGTCCAATAAGTGCTGAGGCATGCAGTGAATATCGTTATGTTCTTACTTCACAGATGATTCGAGTAGATGTTGAGAATATTTACTTGATGAAACACAAGTCTGAATTATTGAATGGTTCAAGTAATTTCAGAGTGAAGTAGAAGATCATTGTGACAAGAGGATAAAATGTCTATGATACGATCATAGAGATGAATATCTGAGTTACGAGTTTTGGCACACAATTAAGACATTGTGGAAATTGTTTCACAATTAATACCGCCTGGAACACCATAGTGTGATGGTGTGTCCGAACATCATAGTTGCACCCTATTGGATATGGTGCGTACCATGATGTCTCTTATCGAGTTACCACTATCGTTCATGGGTTAGGCATTAGAGACAACCACATTCACTTTAAATAGGGCACCACGTAATTCCGTTGAGACGACACCGTTTGGAGAAACCTAAGTTGTCGTTTCTTAAAGGTTTGGGGCTGTGACGCTTATGTGAAAAAGTTTCAGGATTGATAAGCTCGAACCCAAAGCGGATAAAATACATCTTCATAGGACACCCAAAAACAGTTGGGTATACCTCCTAATTCAGATCCGAAAGCAATATGAATTGTTTCTAGAATCGGGTCCTTTCTCGAGGAAAGGTTTCTCTCGAAAGAGTTGAGTGGGAGGATGGTGGAGACTTGATGAGGTTATTGAACCATCACTTCAACCAGTGTGTAGCAGGGCACAGGAAGTTGTTCCCGTGGCACCTACACCAATTGAAGTGGAAGCTTATGATATTGATCATGAAGTTTCGGATCAAATCACTGCCGTACCTCGTAGGGTGACAAGGATACGTACTACTTCAGAGTGGTACGGTAATACTGTCTTGGAAGTCATGTTGCTAGACAACAATGAACCTACGAGCTATGGAGAAGCGATGGTGGGCCCAGATTCCGATAAATGGCTTGAGGCCATAAAATCCGAGAGAGGATCCATGTATGAAAACAAAGTGTAGACTTTGGCAGAACGGCTCGATGGTCGTAAGGCTAATGAGTACAGATGGATTTCAAAAGGAAGACGGACAATGATGGTAAATGTCACCATTAAGAAAGCTCGACTTGTCGTTAAGATGTTTTCCGACAAGTTCAAGGAGTTGACTACGATGAGATTTTCTAACTCGTAGCGATGCTAAGAGTCTGTTGGAATTATATTAGCGATTACTGCTGTATTTATGAAATCTGGCAGATGGATGTCAAAACGAGTTTCCTTACCAGTTTTCGTGAGGAAAGGTTGTATGTAATACAATCAGAAAGTTTTTGTCGATCCTAAGGATGCTAAAAGGTATGCTAGCTCCAGCGATCCTTTTAAGGACTGGAGTAAGCATCTCGGAGTTGGAATGTACACTTTGATGAGATGATCAAAGATTTTGGGTTTGTACAAAGTTTTATGAAAAACTTGTATTTCCAAAGAAGTGAGTGGGAGCACTATAGAATTTCTGATGAGTATTTGTTGATCAGAAATGATGTAGAATTTCTAGAAAGCATATAGGGTTATTTGAAAGGTGTTTTTCAATAGAAAACCTGGATTAAGCTACTTGAACATTGAGCATCAAGATCTATAAGGATAGATCAAAACGCTTAATAGTATTTTCAAATTAGCACATACCTTGACATGATCTTGAAGGTGTTCAAGATGGACCTGTCAAAGAAGGAGTTCTTGCCTGAATTGTAAGGTACGAAGTTAAGACTTAAAGCTAGACCACGGCAGAATAGAGAGAAAGGACGAAGGTCGTCCCCTATGCTTAAAACGTAGGCTCTTCAGTATGCTATGCTGTGTACCGCACCTGAAGTGTGCCTTGCCATGAGTCAGTCAAGGGGTACAAGAGTGATCCAAGAATGGCTCACAGGACAGCGGTCAAAGTTATCCTTAGTAACTAGTGGACTAAGGAATTTTCTCGATTATGGAGGTGGTAGAAGAGTTCGTCGTAAAGGGTTATGTCGATGCAAGCTTGACACCTATCCGGATAGCTCTGAGTAGAGAGACCGGATACATATAATGGAGCAATAATTTAGAATAGCTCCAAGTAGAACAGTTATTTGGAATAGCTCCAAATAGAGCATGGTAGCTGCATCTAGGAGATGACATAGAGATTTGTAAAGCACACACGGATCTGAAAGGTTCAGACCCGTTGACTAAAACCTCTCTCACAAGCAACATGATCAAACATAAAACTCATTGAGTGTTAATCACATAGTGATGTGAACTAGACTACTGACTCTAGTAAACTCTTGGGTATTAGTCACATGGCGATGTGACCTGTGAGTGTTAATCACATGGCGATGTGAACTAGATTATTGACTCTAGTGCAAGTGGGAGACTGTTGGAAATATGCCCTAGAGGCAATAATAAAAGTATTATTATTATATTTCCTTGTTCATGATAATTGTCTTTTATTCATGCTATAACTGTATTATCCGGAAATCGTAATACACGTGTGAATACATAGACCACAATATGTCCCTAGTGAGCCTCTAGTTGACTAGCTCGTTGTGATCAACAGATAGTCATGGTTTCCTGGCTATGGACATTAGGAGAATGATGTGATGGACAAGACCCAATCCTAAGACTAGCACAAAAGATCGAGTAGTTCATTTGCTAGAGCTTTGCCAATGTCAAGTATCTCTTCCTTTGACCATGAGATCGTGTAACTCATGGATACCGTAGGAGTGCTTTGGGTGTATCAAACGTCACAACGTAACTGGGTGACTATAAAGGTGCACTACAGGTATCTCCGAAAGTATCTATTGTTTTATACGGATCAAGACTGGGATTTGTCACTCCGTGTAAACGGAGAGGTATCTCTGGGCCCACTCGGTAGGACATCATCATATGCCCAATGTGACCAAGGAGTTGATCACGGGATGATGTGTTACGGAACGAGTAAAGTGACTTGCCGGTAACGAGATTGAACAAGGTATCGGTATACCGACGATCGAATCTCGGGCAAGTAACATACCGATAGACAAAGGGAATTGAATACGGGATTGATTAAGTCCTTGACATCGTGGTTCATCCGATGAGATCATCGTGGAACATGTGGGAGCCAACATGGGTATCCAGATCCCGCTGTTGGTTATTGACCGGAGAACGTCTCGGTCATGTCTGCATGTCTCCCGAACCCGTAGGGTCTACACACTTAAGGTTCGATGACGCTAGGGTTATAAAGGAAGCTTGTATGTGGTTACCGAATGTTGTTCGGAGTCCCGGATGAGATCCCGGACGTCACGAGGAGTTCCGGAATGGTCCGGAGGTAAAGATTTATATATAGGAAGTCCTGTTTCGGCCATCGGACAAGTTTCGGGGTCATCGGTATTGTACCGGGACCACCGGAAGGGTCCCGGGGGCCCACCGGGTGGGGCCACCTGCCCCGGGGGGCCACATGGGCTGTAGGGGGTGCGCCTTGGCCTACATGGGCCAAGGGCACCAGCCCTAAGAGGCCCATGCGCCTAGGGAACCCTAGAGGGAAGAGTCCTCGAGGGGGAAGGCACCTCCGAGGTGCCTTGGGGAGGATGGACTCCTCCCCCCCTCCTTGGCCGCACCCCAAAACCCATCTAGGGCTGGCCGCCGCCCCTAGGGGGTGGGAAAACCCTAAAGGGGGCGCAGCCCCCTTCCCCCCTATATATATTGAGGCATGGGGCTACCCATAACACGCGATTTGATCTCTCGTTGGTGCAGCCCTGCCCCTCTCCCTCCTCCTCCTCTCCCATGGTGCTTGGCGAAGCCCTGCGGGATTGCCACGCTCCTCCATCACCACCATGTCGTTGTGCTGCTGCTGGATGGAGTCTTCCTCAACCTCTCCCTCTCTCCTTGCTGGATCAAGGCGTGGGAGACGTCACCGGGCTGTACGTGTGTTGAACGCGGAGGTGCCGTCCGTTCGGCACTTGATCATCGGTGATCTGAATCACGACGAGTACGACTCCATCAACCCCGTTCACTTGAACGCTTCCGCTTAGCGATCTACAAGGGTATGTAGATGCACTCTCCTTCTACTCGTAGCTGGTCTCTCCATAGATAGATCTTGGTGACGCGTAGGAAAATTTTGAATTTCTGCTACGTTCCCCAACACCTCTAACCTTTGACACCCTTCCTATGCAAATCGTTGCTTGGCTATGTTACCGCTTTTGCTCAGCCCCTCTTATAGCGTTGCTAGTTGCAGGTGAAGTTGAAGATTGCTCCATGGTGGACAGGATTTTGGTTCGGATATCACAATATCTCTTATATTATTAATGCATCTATATACTTGGTAAAGGGTGGAAGACTCTACCTTTTGCCTAGTGTTTTGTTCCAGTCTTGCCGCCCTAGTTTCCGTCATACCGGTGTTATGTTCCCGGATTTTGCGTTCCTTACGTGGTCGGGTGATTTATGGGACCCCCTCGACAGTTCACTTTGAATAAAACTCCTCCAGCAAGGCCCAACCTTGGTTTTACCATTTGCCTCACCTAGCCCTTTTTCCCTTGGGAGTCGCGCTCTCGAGGGTCATCTTTATTTTAGCCCCCCCGGGCCAGTGCTTGTCTAAGTGTTGGTCCAAACTAGAGCACCGTGCGGGACCATCCCTTGGCAACTTGGGTTACGTCGGTACCTGTACGCTTAGCTTATCCGGTGTTGCCCTGAGAACGAGATATGTGCAGCTCCTATCGGGATTGTCGGTGCATCGGGCGGTCTTGCTGGTCTTGTTTTACCATTGTCGAAATGTCTTGTAAACCGGGATTCCGAGTCTGATTGGGTCTTCCTGGGAGAAGGTCTATTCCTTCGTTGATCGCGAGAGCTTGTCATGGGCTAAGTTGGGACACCCCTGCAGGGTATAATCTTTCAAAAGCCGTGCCTCCGGTTATAGGCAGATGGGAATTTGTTAATGTCCGGTTGTAGATAACTTGACACCAGATCCGATTTAAAACACATCAACCGCGTGTGTAGCCGTGATGGTCTCTTTTCGGCGGAGTCCGAAAAGTGAACACGGTCTTTGGGTTATGTTTGGCGTAAGTAGGAGTTCGGGATCACTTCTTGATCATTGCTAGCTTCACGACCGTTCTGCTTGCTCTCTTCTCGCTCTTATTTGCGTATGTTAGCCACCATATATGCTTAGTCGCTGCTGCAGCCTCACCACTTTACCCCTTCCGTTCCTATTAAGCTTTGCTAGTCTTGATACCCATGGTAATGGGATTGCCGAGTCCTCGTGGCTCACAGATTACTACAACAACAATTCCAGGTACAGGTTATGCGATGATCATGATGCGAGAGCGATGCTTGCTTGCGTTGAGTTCTTATTCTGCTTCTTCGATCAGGGGATAGGTTCCAGGTCGGCAGCCTAGGCTAGCAGGGTGGATGTCGTTTGAGTTTTTGTTTGTGTTTCATCCATAGTCGGATGTAGCTCTGATGTATTGTGAGGTTGTATTCGAGTGGCATTGCATGCCTTATGTATGTATCCCCATCTATTATGTAACGTTGATGTAATGATATCCACCTTGCAAAAGCGTTTCAATATGCGGGTCTATCCTTGGTGAGACCTTCGAGTTCCTTTTGGATAGGGTCGCATATTGGGCGTGACAGGATGCTTGCGAGGGGGTTAATCATAACTAGGAGGTTTGTTCAAGTAAGAACAACACCTAAGCACCGGTCCACCCACATACCAAATTATCAAAGTAGCGAACACGAATCGAACCAACATGGTGAAAGTGACTAGATGAAATTCCCGTGAACCCTCAAGAACACTTTGCTTATCATAAGAGACCATTTTGGCATGTCCTTTGCCTCAAAAGGATTGGGCTACCTTGCTGCACTTTTGTTAATATTACCGTTACTTATTTGTTACAAATTATCTTGCAATCAAACTACTATGTTACTTACAATTTCAGCACTTGCAGACATTACCTTGCTGAAAACCACTTGTCATTTCCTTCTGCTCCTCGTTGGGTTCGACACGCTTACTTATCGAAAAGGCTACAATTGATCCCATATATGCTAACCTTTCAGAACATGAAGAAGAAAGATCATTGAAAGTTCTAAGGAAGCACCGAGCTGCTATTGGATATACACTTGATGATCTTAAGGGCATTAGTCCCACTATATGCCAGCACAAGATTAATATGGAACCTGATGCTAAACCCGTTGTTGATCACCAACGTCGATTAAATCCGAAGGTGAAAGAATTGGTAAGAACAGAAATGTTGAAACTTCTAGAAGTAGGTATAATCTATCCTATAGCTGATAGTAGATGGGTAAGTCCTGTTCATTGTGTTCTTAAGAAGGGAGGTATAACTGTTGTCCCTAATGATAAGAATGAACTTATTCCACAAAGAATTGTCACAGGCTATAGAATGGTAATTGATTTTTAGAAAATTAAACAAAGCAACGAGAAAATATCATTACCCTATGCATTTTATTGATCAAATGCTAGAAACATTATCTGAGCACACACGTTTTTGCTTCCTTGATGGATATTCTGGTTTTTCACAAATACCTATTTCTCAACCCGATCAAGAAAAGACCACTTCCACTTGTCCTTTTGGAACTTATGCTTATAGACGTATGCCTTTTGGTATATGTAATGCACCTGCTACCTTTCAAAGATGTATGATGATACGTCTCCAACGTATCTATAATTTATGAAGCATTCATGCTATTTTATTATGTGTTTTGAATGTTTACGGGCTTTATTATACACTTTTATATTACTTTTGGGACTAACCTACTAACCGGAGGCCTAGCCCATATTGCTGTTTTATTGCCTGTTTCAGTATTTCGAAGAAAAGGAATATCAAACGAAGTCCAAACGGAATGAAACCTTCGGCAGCGTGATTTTTGGGAAGATTATGACCCAGGAGACTTGGAGTGCAAGCCAGGGGATCATCGAGGGGGGCACGAGACAGGGGGCGTGCCCACCCACTGGGCGCGCCCTACCCTCTCGTGGGCCCCTCGAGGCTCCCCCGACCAACTTCTTTCGCCTATATAAGCCTACGTACCCTAAAAACATCAATACAGAAGATAGATCGGGAGTTCCGCCGCCGCAAGGCCTTGTAACCACCAATAACCTCTCGAGAGCCCGTTCCGGCACCCTTCCGGAGGGGGAACCCATCACCGGTGGCCATCTTCGTCATCCCGGCACTATCCATGACGAGGAGGGAGTAGTTCACCCTCGGGGCTGAGGGTATGTACTAGTAGCTATGTGTTTGATCTCTCTCTCTCTCTCTCGTGTTCTCTCTATGGCACGATCTTGATGTATCATGAGCTTTGCTATTATAGTTGGATCTTATGATGTTTCTCCCCCCTCTACTCTCTTGTGATGAATTGAGTTTTCCCTTTGAAGTTATCTTGTCGGATTGAGTCTTTAAGGATTTGAGAACACTTTATGTATGTCTTGCCGTGCTTATCTGTGGTGACAATGGGATATCACGTGCCACTTGATGTATGTTTTGGTGATCAACTTGCGGGTTCCGCCCATGAACCTATGCATAGGGGTTGGCACACGTTTTCATCTTGACTCTCCGGTAGAAATGCTGGGGCACTCTTTGAAGTACTTTGTGTTGGTTGGATGAATCTGAGATTGTGTGATGCATATCGTATAATCATACCCACGGATACTTGAGGTGATAATGGAGTATCTAGGTGACATTAGGGTTTTGGTTGATTTGTATCTTAAGGTGTTATTATAGTACGAACTCTTGAATAGATTGATCCGAAAGAATAACTTTGAGGTGGTTTCGTACCCTACCATAATCTCTTTGTTTGTTCTCTGCTATTAGTGGCTTTGGAGTGACTCTTTGTTGCATGTTGAGGGATTGTTATATGATCTATCTATGTTATTATTGTTGAGAGAACTTGCATAGTGAAAATATGAACCCTGTGCCTTGTTTCCTATCATTGCAATACCGTTTACGCTCACTTTTATCATTAGTTACCTTGCTGTTTTTATATTTTCAGATTACAAATACTCATATCTACTATCCATATTGCACTTGTATCACCATCTCTTCGCCGAACTAGTGCATCTATACAATTTGCCATTGTATTGGGTGTGTTGGGGACATAAGAGACTCTTTGTTATTTGGTTGCAGGGTTACTTGAGAGAGACCATCTTCATCCTACGCCTCCTACGGATTGATAAACCTTTGGTCATCCACTTGAGGGAAATTTGCTACTATCCTACAAACCTGTGCACTTTCAGGCCCTACAACATCTACGAGAAGAAGGTTAGTAGACATCATATGACTCCTATATTCTCTGATTTTTGTGAAAAGATTGTTGAGGTTTTCATGGATGACTTTTCTGTTTACGAGAAGTCTTTTGATGATTGTTTAAGCAATCTTGATCGAGTTTTGCATAGATGTGAGCAAACAAATCTTGTCTTTAATTGGCAGAAGTGCCACTTTATAGTTAACGAAGGTAGTGTTTTGGGCCATAAAATTTCTAAAAGGGGTATTGAAGTCGATAAAGCCAAGGTTGATGCAATTGAGAAAATGCCATGTCCTAAATACATCAAAGGTATTCGTAGTTTCCTTGGTCATGCTGGTTTCTATAGGAGGTTTATCAAAGACTTCTCTAAAACTAGCACGGTTGCCCGCTCAATGCGCGGGATAGAATTTTATAAAGTTTTATAATGAAATTTGTGTGAAATATATGTTGTCTAACTTTCATGACCATGAAAGAAAGTTGAGGATCTAGAAGTCATTATGCACAATATCTTTTAGGAGCTTAATGAGCATACAAACTATATCATTTTTCATGATCTTATCCATATGCATCCATCTATTAGTAGTTACCATCCAAAACAACCGATCACCTCCTTTCAACACATGCATTTTACATGTATATGGAGCTTCTTGTATATCAAATACAACTGTTGTCACCGAGCAATAACATTATTTTCCTCACATAGATCATTCTTTGAACCTTATGTGCATGCTGCTTTACCACATCTCTCTCTATGTACAAATTAGTCGTGCATGGGTCATATTGAACTATATATAGAATGCGAGAGAGGATCTATAGACATAATACTACTACTTTATTTCATTTGTATGTATTGCAGTTCGAATAAAATAGCAAACATCCCAAAAAATAATTTTAATAGCCAAGCATTTACTTTATGCTAGATTAAAATAATATAGGTATAAGACTAAAGCACACATACTGGGTGACATGAAGAAAAACTACAATAATGGTTTATATGCATCCACGGTGCATGCGCTGAGGGTAATAAAGCTTACAATATGTGAAAATTCATATGAAAATGTGCTAGTTCAAACTGATATTATGATATTGTAGGGAGTATTTCCCAAATAAGTTAACTTACAAATTAGGAGTGCGTGTACCGAATCCCTCCGGTACCTAGCTAAATTTGGCTTGAATTTTCAGAGTAAAATTGGGAAATCCATGGAATGAATGGTTTTGTAAAAACACCTGAGGCTACAACGATCCACTGATTCCTCTACTCAGACACCTTCGTTCCTATGCTTTGTAGCAGTAGCATTCTTTGTTCTGCCAGTGGTTTGTATCTAGAAAAAAAAACTTGTTGTGGCGATGGGACCAAAGTAGGCACCAGAGGCATGGTGCCAGATGGACCTTAAGAAAAAAATAGGGATGTTGTCACTTGTATCCAAGATAAAAAAAGTACTAAAGACTCACACTTAATGTGTGATTGAAAAAAAAACTAAATGATACTAAACATTGGTTCTAGTGGAAATAAAAAAACCATAGACATACTTTGCAGTTAATTGTCATTTATCGAATAATCAAGCTTCTGTAGGAAAGACCATAAGATATTGACCTATTTGTAGTATTCAAATCTCACAAAATTAGATGATCATGCAAAATATGACAAAATTATCACTTGGATCCAAAATAAACCAAAGTACTGAAGACCATGAATTTAACCTAAGATACTTAAGGTTGGGAAAAATGATTAACACTAAAAATCGCTCAAGTGAAATTTAAAATACCATAGAGGTAACATGCTTAGAATTGTTAGTTCTTGATTAATGAAACTTTAACAAAATTAGACGAGTATGGCAAAATATGGCGAAAGGAATAACATGGACTGTTATGAAACATAAGTTGTTTACATACATAGGGAATCTTGGTTGACCATCACATCATGATTGTTTTTCTATTGAAGTAGTATAAATAATTAGAAATAAAAACTAAATCCAATTTACTCACACAGTAAATTCAAATGCAAAACATTCAATTGGCCTCATGGAGTTGTGCATCTAATATCCACCGTATACAATGATATTACAACGAACTGTGTGAGTACAAATTATCACCATTTGACCAAAAAATTGGGGTACCAAGTAAACAATCGGATATACATATACCATTAAAACTTATATCCTATCTCTCTGAGCCGAAGGGTCAGACAAATGACATGCATGCTAGTATAAGCATGGTATATGGTGGGGCGATAAACTATTTTGGCCAAACTAAGGCTAGGATTAGCCATTGTCAAGCAAGTAAACACACAGATGTTCGAAATGGTATAGAGCAGGTAGTATTAGTCATGAAAACACATAGCAACTTCCATTGTCAAGGATATTGTGAGCAAGTGCACCAGAGCTTTAGGAAGGCAACTACGTACCTTTGGACAACACATCGTTGCATGCATCATACCGGCGACGCTGTAAGATCGGGCCTGCGCCTTATGAGAAAAAACTACTCCAGCAAACGATTTTCACATATGTTTGTGGCCTCTCAATAAAGATAAGTGGAGAGTTGAGTTGAGGAGAACAGGATCTGTAATGAAGTGTAGATCTGCATATAGACGGCCAGGGACACTCGTGTGGCTGACAGTCTAGTAACA
>NC_041393.1:128510689-128528135 GCF_002162155.2 Triticum dicoccoides
TAAATTTACCAAAAATCTTGTGAGACCATAGATGCAAAGAAGCTGCATAGATAATGCTACGTCTTGAGCTTGCGTTGGTTTTCCTCGAAGAGGGGAGGGTGATGCAGCAAGTGTAGCGTAAGTACTTCCCTCAGTTTTGAGAACCAAGGTATCAATCCAGTAGGAGGCTCCTCAAAAGTCCCACGCACCTACACAAACAAACTGAGAACTCGCAACCAACGCAATAAAGGGGTTGTCAATCCCTTCACGGCCACTTGCGAAAGTGAGATCTAATAAAGATAGTATGATAAGATAAATATATTTTTGGTGTTTTATAATATAGATGCAAAAAGTAAAGATGCAAATAAAAGTAGATTGAAAGCAAATATGATAAGAGATAGACCCGGGGGCCATAGGTTTCAGTAGTGGCTTCTCTCAAGATAGCATAAGTATTACGGTGGGTGAACAAATTATTGTCGAGAAATTGATAGAAAAGTGCATAGTTATGAGATTATCTAGGCATGATCATGTATATAGGCATCACGTCCATAACAAGTAGACCGACTCCTGCCTGCATCTACTACTATTACTCCACACATCGACTGACTCCTGCCTGCATCTAGAGTATTAAGTTCATAAGAACAGAGTAACGCATTAAGCAAGATGACATGATGTAGAGGGATAAACTCAAGCAATATGATATAAATCCATCTTGTTATCCTCGATGGCAACAATACAATACGTGCCTTGCAACCCTTTCTGTCACTGGGTAAGGACACCGCAAGATTGAACCCAAAGCTAAGCACTTCTCCCATGGCAAGAAAGATCAATCTAGTAGGCCAAACAAACTGTTAATTCGAAGAGACTTGCAAAGATAACTCAATCATACATAAAAGAATTCAGAGAAGATTCAAATATTATTCATAGATAAACTTGATCATAAACCCACAATTCATCGGATCTCGACAAACACACCGCCAAAAGAGTTTACATCGAATAGATCTCCACAAGAGAGGGGGAGAACATTGTATTGAGATCCAAAAAGAGAGAAGAAGCCATCTAGCTAATAACTATGGACCCGTAGGTCTGTGGTAAACTACTCACAGCTCATCGGAGGGGCAAGGATGTTGATGTAGAGGCCCTCCGTGGTTGATTTCCCCTCCGGCAGAGTGCCGGCGAAGGCTCCAAGATGGGATCTCGCGGATACAGAAGGTTCCGGTGGTGGAAATTGTGTTTCGTGGTGCCCTTGGATGTACTCGGGGTACATAGGTATATATAGGAGGAATAAGTACGTCGGTGTCCGCCCGAGGGCCCCACGAGACAGGGGGCGCGCCCTACAGGGGGGGGGGCGGCCTCCTATCTCGTGGAGCCCTCGGCTGCTTCTTGACTTGCACTCCAAGCTCTCCGGATCACGTTCGTTCCAAAAATCACGCTCCCGAAGGTTTCATTCCGTTTGGACTCCGTTTGATATTCCTTTTCTTCGAAATACCGAAATAGGCAAAAAAACAGCAATATGGGCTGGGCCTCTGGTTAGTAGGTTAGTCCCAAAAATGATATAAATGTGTAAAATAAAGCCCATAAACATCCAAAAGGGGTAATATAATAGCATGGAACAATCAAAAAGCATCCCCAAGCTTAATTCCTGCTCGTCCTCAAGTAGATAAATGATAAAAAGAGAATTTTTGATGTGGAATGCTACCTAGCATAATTCATAATGTAATTTTCTTTATTGTGGCATGAATGTTCAGATCCAAATGATACAAAATAAACATTCATATTGACATAAGAAATAGTAATACCTCAAGCATACTAATCAAAGTAATCATGCCTTCTCAAAATAACATGGCCAAAGAAAGTTATCCCTACAAAATCATATAGTATGGCTGTTGCTCTATCTTCATCACATAAAGTATTTAATCATGCACAACCCCGATGACAAGCCAAGCAATTGTTTCATACTTTAATAATCTCAAACTTTTTCAACTTTCACGCAATACATGAGCGTGAGCCATGGACATAGCACTATATGTGGAATAGAATGGTGGTTGTGGAGAAGACAAAAAAAGGAGAAGATAGTCTCACATCAACTAGGCGTATCAACGGGCTATGGAGATACCCATTAATGGATATCAATGTGAGTGAGTAGGGATTTCCATGCAACGGATGCACTAGAGCTATAAATATATGAAAGATCAACAAAAGAAACTAAGTGAGTGTGCATCCAACTTGCTTGCTCACGAAGACCTAGGGCACTTTGAGGAAGCCCATCATTGGAATATACAAGCCAAGTTCTATAATGAAAAATTCCCACTAGTTATATGAAAGTGACAACATATGAGACTCTCTATCATGAAGATCATGGTGCTACTTTGAAGCACAAGTGTGGTAAAAGAGATAGTAGCATTGTCCCTTCTCTCTTTTTCTTTCATTTTATTTTTCTTTTTCTCTTTTTTTTTCTTTTTTTTTCTTTGGCCTTCCTTTTTTCTTTTTGGCCTTTCTATTTTTTTCCTTTCTTTTTTTCCCTTTTCTTTTTGTAAAGTCCGACGTCTCATCCCGACTTGTGGGGGAATCATAGTCATCATCATCCTTTCCTCACTAGGACAATGCTCTAATAATGAAGATCATCACACTTTTATGGATTTACAACTCAAAAATTACAACTCAAGGCTAGAACAAGATATGACTCTATATGAATGCCTCCGGCGGTGTACCGGGATATGCAATGATTCAAGAGTGACATGTATGAAAATTATGAAGGTGGCCTTGCCACAAATACAATGTCAACTACATGATCATGCAAAGAGCAATATGACAAAAGTAATGCGTGTCATATGAACGGAACGGTGGAAAGTTGCATGGCAATATATCTCGGAATGGCTATGGAAATGCCATAATAGGTAGGTATGGTGGCTGTTTTGAGGAAGGAGTATGGTGGGTGTATGGTACCGGCGAAAGTTGCATGGTACAAGAGAGGCTAGCAATGGTGGAAGGCTGAAAGGGTGCGTATAATCCATGGACTCAACATTAATCAAAAGAACTCATGCACTTATTGCAAAAATTTAAAAGTCATCAAAAACCAAAGCACTATGCGCATGCTCCTAGGGGGATAGATTGATAGGAAAAGACCATCGCTCGTCCCCGACCGCCACTCATAAGGAAGACAATCAATAAATAAAATTGTGCTCCAACTTCATCACAAAGCGGTTCACCATACGTGCATGTTACGGGAATCACAAACTTCAACACAAGCATTCTTTAAATTCATAATCACCCAACTATCATAACTTTAATATTACTACCTCCATATCTCAAAACAATTATCAAGCATCAAATTGATCATAGCATCCAATTCTTTTTTTCTATGATAGTTTTTATTATACCCAACTTGGATGCTCATCATTCTAGGACCAACTTTATGATCATAGCAAATACCATGCTGTTCTAAAATACTCTCAAAATAGTATAAGTGAAGCATGAGAGACTAGCAATTTCTTCAAAATTAAGACACCACCGTGCACTAAAAGATATAAGTGAAGCACTAGAGCAAAAACTATCAAGCTCAAAAGATATAAGTGAAGCACATAGAGTATTCTAGCAAATTCTAATCAAATAGGCTTCTCCCAAAAGGTGTGTACAACAAGTATGATTGTGGTAAACAAAAAAGCAAATACTAATATAATACACGACGCTCCAAGCAAAACACATATCATGTGGCGAATAAAAATATAGCCCCAAGTAAAGTTACCAATGGACGAAGACGAAAGAGGGGATGCCTTCCCGGGGCATCCCCAAGCTTAGGCTTTTTGCTATTCTTGAATATCTTGGGGTGCCTTGGGCATCCCCAAGCTTAGGCTCTTGTCACTCCTTATTCCATAGTCCATAAAAGCTTTACCCAAAACTTGAAAACTTCACAACACAAAACTCAACAGGAAATCTTATAAGCTCCGTTAGTGAAAGAAAACAAAACCACCACATAAGGTACTGCAATGAACTAATTCTTTATTTATTTTGGTGTTAAACCTACCGTATTCCAACTTCCTTATGGTTTATAAACTAATTTACTAGCCATAGATGCATTGAAATAAGCAAACAACACACGAAAAACAGAATCTGTCAAAAACAGAACAGTCTGTAGCAATCTGTAACTAACGCAAACTTCCGGAACTCTAAAAATCCTACCAAAATAGGAAATCCTGAAAAATTTGTTTATTGAACAGAAGCAAAAAGAATCAACACAAAAGCACGTTCCTGTGATTTAACGAAATTATATTCGTGCGCGCAAAGTTTCTGTTTTTCAGCAGAATCAAATCAACTATCATCGTAGGTTATCCTATAGGTTCTACTTGGCACAAACACTAATTAAAAGATAAAAACACATCTAAACAGAAGGTATATGCAAGATTTATTACTAAACATGAGTTAAAACAAAAAACATAAAGAAAATTGGGTTGCCTCCCAACTAGCGCTATCGTTTAACGCCCCTAGCTAGGCATAAAAAGCAAAGATAGATCTAACGAGTGCCATCTTTGGCACTAAATTCATAAGTAGCACGCATGATAGATTCATAAGGTAATTTGACTTTCTTTCTTGGAAAGTGCTCCATGCCTTTCTTTAAGGGAAATTGGAATCTAATATTCCCTTCCTTCATATCAATAATCGCACCAATCGTTCTAAGGAAAGGTCTACCAAGAATAATAGGGCGAGAAAGATTGCAATCTATATCAAGAACGATAAAATCTACGGGCACCAAATTTCTATTTGCAACAATGAGAACATCATTGATCCTTCCCATTTTCTTTTTAATGGTGGAATCCGCAAGGTGCAAATTTAAAGAGCAATCATCAAGATCATGGAAACCTAGAATATCACATAAAGTTTTCGGAATCGTGGAAACACTAGCACCCAAATCACACAAAGCAAAACACTCATAATCTTTAATTCTAATCTTTATAGTAGGTTCCCACTCATCATTAAGTTTTCTAGGTATAGAAACTTCCAAATTAAGTTTTTCATCGTAAGATTGCATCAAGGCATCAACAATATGTTTGGTAAAAGCTTTATTTTGACTATAAGCATGAGGAGAATTAACAACGGATTGCAACAAGGAAATACAACTTTTTAAAGAGCAATTATCATAATCAAATTCCTTGAAATCCGAGATAGTGGGTTCAATGTTATTAGAAGTTGAGGATTCTCCAATCTCACTTTTACCAAATTTAGCATCAAGATCTAAAGACTCCGAATTTTTGGGACGCCTTCTAGGCAAAGTTGATTCATCATCAGTCCCATAATCATCAAAATTCATATTACAAAACATAGATCTAATAGGAGGCGCATCAATAACTTTAAGATCCTCATCATTATTTTCATGTAATTTTTCTGGTTTAGCGGCCATCTTATTAACTAAGGTGGCTTGCTTGTCAGAATTTTGGCTATAGCATTTTCAAGCCGGGTAATTTGAGCGTTAACACCATAAAATTCTTTATTCATATCATCAAGCTCTTTGTTCATAAACCCAAAAAAACTTTTTTGTTCCTTAAGTTCTTTTCTAAAGAAATTATTATGCTCAAATTGCAAATTCATAAAGCTTCTGATATTTGATTCAATCTCATCCATCCTTCTGAGAAGGTGGTCAGGACCCTTAGGCGAAGCCATAAGGTCAAACAAGCACACAAGCACACAAAAGAAGGCAAGCAAAAAGAGAGGAGGAGATTGGGAAAGAGAGGGCGAATAAAACAGCAAGGGTGAAGTGGGGGAGAGGAAAACGAGAGGCAAATGGAAAATAAAGTAAATGCGAGGGAGATGGGTTTGTGATGGGTACTTGGTATGTCTTGACTTGAGCGAAGACCTCCCCGGCAACGGCGCCAGAAATCCTTCTTGCTACGTCTTGAGCTTGCGTTGGTTTTCCTCGAAGAGGAGAGGGTGATGCAGCAAATGTAGCGTAAGTATTTCCCTCAGTTTTGAGAACCAAGGTATCAATCCAGTAGGAGGCTCCTCAAAAGTCCCACGCACCTACACAAAAAAACTGAGAACTCGCAACCAACGCAATAAAGGGGTTGTCAATCCCTTCATGGCCACTTGCGAAAGTGAGATCTAATAAAGATAGTATAATAAGATAAATACATTTTTGGTATTTTATAATATAGATGCAAAAAGTAAAGATGCAAATAAAGGTAGATTGAAAGCAAATATGATAAGAGATAGACCCGGGGGCCATAGGTTTCACTAGTAGCTTCTCTCAAGATAGAATAAGTATTACGGTGGGTGAACAAATTACTGTCGAGCAATTGATAGAAAAGCGCATAGTTATGAGATTATCTAGGCATGATCATGTATATAGGCATCACGTCCATAACAAGTAGACCGACTCCTGCCTGCATCTACTACTATTACTCCACACATCGACCGACTCCTGCCTGCACCTAGAGTATTAAGTTCATAAGAACAGAGTAACGCATTAAGCAAGATGACATCATGTAGAGGGATAAACTCAAGCAATATGATATAAATCCCATCTTGTTATCCTCGATGGCAACAATACAATACGTGCCTTGCAACCCTTTCTGTCACTGGGTAAGGACACCGCAAGATTCAACCCAAAGCTAAGCACTTCTCGCATGGCAAGAAAGATCAATCTAGTAGGCCAAACCAAACTAATAATTCGAAGAGACTTGCAAAGATAACTCAATCATACATAAAAGAATTTATAGAAGATTCAAATATTATTCATAGATAAACTTGATCATAAACCCACAATTCATCGGATCTCGACAAACACACCGCAAAAAGAGTTTACATCGAATAGATCTCCACAAGAGAGGGGGAGAACATTGTATTGAGATCCAAAAAGAGAGAAGAAGCCATCTAGCTAATAACTATGGACCCGTAGGTCTATGGTAAACTACTCACAACTCATTGGAGGGGCAAGGATGTTCATGTAGAGGCCCTCCATGGTTGATTCCCCCTCCGACAGTGTGCCGGCGAAGGCTCCAAGATGGGATCTCGCGGATACAGAAGGTTCCGGTGGTGGAAATTGTGTTTCGTGGTGCCCCTGGATGTTTTCGGGGTACGTAGGTATATATAGGAGGAAGAAGTACGTCGGTGGCCGCCCAAGGGGCCCACGAGACAGGGGGCGCGCCCTATAGGGGGGGGGGCTCCTATCTCGTGGAGCCCTCGGCTGCTTCTTGACTTGCACTCCAAGCTCTCCGGATCACGTTCGTTCCAAAAATCACGCTCCCGAAGGTTTCATTCCGTTTGAACTCCGTTTGATATTCCTTTTCTTCGAAATACTGAAATAGGCAAAAAAAACAGCAATATGGGCTGGGCCTCCGGTTAGTAGGTTAGTCCCAAAAATGATATAAATGTTTAAAATAAAGCCCATAAACATCCAAAAGGGGTAATATAATAGCATGGAACAATAAAAAATTATAGATACGTTGGAGACGTATCAGATAACCATATATATAAATCGTCAGACTAGAAATTGATTATGCTTTCAATGGATATAAGTAAACTAACAAATGAATGTAATACATATATAAAGTTTCAGTTATATTTTTTTGCTTATGCAAGAAAATAATTAAGAATATGTAGCCCAAGGTGATCAGTAAAACAGAATGATGGTAATCACGTGTATCCCAACCGAATCTACATACCTAGTGTGCTAACAGAAAGGCTTCAAAGCTGATTTCCACTCATGGATTATTGTTGACCAACGTTTTTCTATAGCAGCAACATGCATGTACCCAACACCTCCTGATTGATCCTTGCAAATATAACTAATATGACTAAGCTTGCAGGTAGAGATATATCAAATCTTGGTGCCAAAAAAAAACAGGAATTAATATGACTCAACATGCAGGTAGTGATAGATCAAATCTTGGTGAAAAAAAGACAGATCAAATCTCATATATGTCCCGATCTAGCGGTTGTTTGCCCCGTTTGTTGCAGCTGCACTTTACTTCACTCCTCGCCGATGCAGCAATGGGTATTCCGTTGATTGGATCTCGTGCTGATTGTATACTTCCATTGTAGATCAGCCGACCCGTCTTGATCCGCGGCACTTCCTCGTATAGTCCAAGCCAGCATTGATTGGTTATAGAGATAGCTCCACTGTCATCACTGATCCGAAATTCCTAAAAGTGATCGTAGGTTGGATGTTTCTAATTTTTGTGAGATTTTCCAGTAATTTCTTTTTTTTGGTTAACCAATGAATCACTTTTTATATATAAATAGATGATGTGCACCTTTAAAAAATGAAGCACTTGATCACAGAATGTAATGGGACAATGCTGCGAAGTTTAATACACGTCTTGACACAAATATCTGTAGAAAGATATGCATGGCCAGCTTGGTTCTAGTTCCAGCCCATACATATATACCAACTGACACCTGAAATTTTTTCCATTGTCAATTCCACATCGGTAGTTATATGATGTTACGTCATGTTTAATTTATACATATATGTTATTCAATATTTAATACATATTCCTCTTATTGCTGACAAGAATGAAGATTCATCATGTTACAGTGACCACCCGAATAGATGTGCCCACCAATATTGCCTATAAAATAGAATTAAAAGTGTGTGGGAAAATTCAACATATCAAATTAAATAGCATCAAGATGAGATGGACACTGCGAATATGTCACACCCCAGCTAGTCCATGCTTTAGAGTGTTGCATCATGTCTACCTTCCATCAGAAACTTGAATTGAGGAATTTTCAAAAGCCTCAGAAAACCTCTAAAAATAACCAACATTTAAATCTTCTCAAATGAGTCCAAGAAAATGTTCCTATTATTCTTTAGAAATATTGGTAAGAGGTAAAATTCAAACCAATATTTTTGGAGTCACAAAAATATTTATTTTGGCCATTTGAATTAATCCAATAACTATTTGCTTTGGATTTATATTTAATATATATTAAATATGACTCCAATAATTCTGGAAGTTTGTGAGTGGCTTTGTATATATTTTAGCAAGCCATATAATAACCTGCAAAATTTATTAAAATGATTTAGTTGCTAAACTAAATCAAAACAGAGGAAGAAAAATAGATAACAGAAACAAATATAAATAGAAGAAGAAGCAGAAACTTACCTGGCGCCCACCAACCGGCCCAGCTCCTGTGCTGGCCCAGCACTGTACAGCCCAGCCCACCACGCGCCCCGGCCACCTCCTCCCTCCTAGCCTGCCTGGCTCCCCCTCGTCGCGCCTAGACGACGCCAGCGCGACGCCTGGACGCCCTGGACCCTTCCTCTCTTCCCCGAACGCTCTCCCCCTCTTCTGTTTCTCACACCCGAGCGGAGATCGCCGTCGCCGACGCCGTTTGCCACGGCCACCATGCTCCCCTCGCCTCCCCACGCTGTCCACGATCTCCACCACCGTCCGCCGCTTCGCCCCACCCTGGCCCCGAGCGCTGGGACGGCCTGCATCGACGGCTGCCTCATCTTCTTCCTCCTCGGTCGCCAGAAGCCGCACGCGCCGATTCGCCGCCGTCTCCGCCTCCCCGAGCTCGTCGTCTACCTCATTCGACCCACCGTGAGCTCCCGCACGCTTTGCCCCTAACCCCATGGCTTGCCGCTCTCCGTAGCCGTCGATTCGTAGCTGGCCGTAGCACGCCGTCGCTTGAGCTCGTCGTCGGCGTAGCTCCGGTGACCATTTGGTCACCCTGGCGTGCCTAACTTGCTCCCCGCATCACGTAGCGCTCCGCTAGCTCTTCACCTCGCTCATTTGCACACCGTAGCACTAACCTGCACCAACCCCGAACTCCGGCAGCCACCGCAGGCTCCACTCCGGCGAACTCCGGCCACCCCAGCTCCAGCCGCTGCCACGAGTGGATGCGGGCGAGTTCCAGCTCCACATAGATGCCCTCAGCACGCCCAGCCGCGACCTGTAGCGCCGCCCCGACCAACTCCGGCGAGTTCTGCCGTCGCTGTGGTTGCCGGCGTCACCTGCTGACGTGGCGCCGGTTAATTAGCGCTAATGACCCAGCCAACCACCCATAGAGCCACTGCCATGTGGGCCCCAGTGCCTAAACTAGTTAGTTTAATTTCTCTGTTAGACTAGCACTAATCACAGTGGGCCCCGCCTGTCAACTTTGACTTGGCCACGTCACCTTTGACCGGGTCCCACATGTCAGCCTCTGTAGCTGATTCTATGTCACTGACCAGTGGACCCCACTGGTCAGGTTTGACCTGGTCAGCCGTAGTTGACCGCTGACATCACAGTGACGTCATGCTGACGTAGTAAGTCATTTTCTGGATTTAAGTTAATTCAGGAAATTCCAGAAAATAGTGCTAACTTCTAAAAATCATAGAAATTCAACCGTAACTCCAAATCAAACAAATTATATATGAAAATTGATCAGAAAAATCCAATCTATCCATCTGTACCATTTTCATGCATGTTAGAACAACTTATACCTGCTGATCAGGTCAAATCAATTAAATGGCATTTAAACTCTCACATATGGAGTTTGAATTTGAACCTAGTGTTCAAACCAACCCCATTTAACTTGTTGCTAGATGCATTAGGCCAATCAACAGCATATTGCCATGTCATCTTCATGCATCATATTGTTGCATGGCATTGATTGTGTTTCACCTTTGTTTGTCGGTGTTTGTCCCCTCTCAGTAGACGACGTACCGACGATGAGTTCGATGACACCGATGAAGAACTATATTATCTTCAGAAGTGCCAGGCAAGCAAAACCCCCTTGTTCATTCCGATACAATCCTACTCTCCTGCTCCTACTCTCTTCTACTGCATTAGGACAACAGCGAGTCATTGGTTACTTGCTGCGGTAGCTGAACCCCTTTATCCTCTGCATGACCTGTCATTGCCACAGTAAATAGATGAAACCCACTAGCATGAGTAGGAGTTGTTTGAGCCCTGTTGTGCCTACTCATTCATGCTTGTTTGTCATGCCTGCTACTGCTTAGAGTTGAGTCAGGTCTGATTCACCGGGGATGAATCAGAGGTGTGTGAACATGTCCTACTATATGTGAGCTAAGTGTGTGAACACGATTTGGTAAAGGTAGCGGTGAGAGGCCATGTAGGAGTACATGGTGGGTTGTCTCATTGAAGCCGTCCTTAGGAACTGAGTTCTGTGTTTGTGATCCATGATTCAGCTACTACCATGCATTGGGCCCTGAAATATGACCCCGCTCGACTTCTTAATCACCCTTGTCCTCTGTCCAGGAGTTGCAAGTAGTTTCTGGTGTTTGTAGTATGCTGGAGGCCATGCGCAGCGCTGACCGGAGGGGTGGGCTGTGATGCGGTAGGCATGTGGCACGGTGTACCGAGCGCCCGTTTGGTGTCTCGGGAACCCTGCACACATCGTTTGGGGCTGTGAGCGAAACTCCGGCCGGATCTCCTCGCGGATGGAACCCGAATAGGCGATAAACCTGGGCTAGAGACTTGAGTGTTTAGGTAGGTCGTGGTCTACACCCACGTCGGCTTTCGCTTGAAGTCTGCCGAGCACATGTCGTGTGCAGATGCTAAGTGGTGGAAACATGTATGAAGAAGTACACCCCTGCAAGGTTAACATCATCTATTCGAATAGCCGTGTCCGCGGTAAAGGACTTCTGGGTTGCATGTATAGTTCATAGACAAGTGAAAGTGGATACTCTAAAACACGCAAGATAAGCGTGAGTGCTATGGATGGCGTTCTCGTAGGGAGACGGGAGCGGATCCATAGTGGTGTATTGATATGGCGAATATGTGGACTCGTGTGCGCCACCTCAAAAGAGTTACTTGCAATCGTAGTTTAGGATAGCCACTGAGTCAAAGCTGGCTTGCTGCAGTTAAACCCCACCATCCCCTTTGTTGATAATGATGCATATGTAGTTAGTTCTGATGTAAGTCTTGCTGGGTACATTTGTACTCACGTTTGCATATTTTACGATTTTGCAGAGACTTCCGTCTCACTAGTAGTTCCGTGTGGACTTCGACGTTTAGCTTGTTACCTCAGCTACGATCTTGTGCCTCGACAAGATCTGGTAGACAGTCGGGCTTCTCAGCCTTTTTCATTTGTAGTTGTCTGTACTCAGACATGTTAAGCTTCCGCATGTATTTGATTTGTATGCTCTGAATGTTGGGTCGTGAGACCCATGTTTGTAATATCTCGCTCCTCGGAGCCTATTGAATAAATACTTGAGTTGTAGAGTCATGTTGTGATGCCATGTTGTATTTGCACATATCGAGCATATTGTGTGTATGTTATTGAAATGCTTGGTATGTGTGGGATCTGACTATCTAGTTGTTTATCCTTGGTAGCCTCTCTTACAGGGAAATGTCTCCTAGTGCTTCCACTGAGCCTTGGTAGCTTGCTACTGCTCCGGATCACTTAGGCTGGCCGGCATGCGTCCTTCTTCGTTCCTGTGTCTGTCCCTTCGGGGAAATGTCACGCGGTGTCTACCAGAGTCCTGTTAGCCTGCTACAGCCCGGTTTACCGGAGTCCTGCTAGCCCAGTTGCTACAGCCCGGATTCACTCGCTGATGACCGACACGTTCCATGCTGGGTCATGGATGCCTGTCCCTGTAAGTCTGTGCCACTTTGGGTTTATGACTAGCCATGTCAGCCCGGGCTCCTTATCATATGGATGCTAGCGACACTATCATATATGTGTGCCAAAAGGCGCAAACGGTCCCGGGCAAAGGTAAGGCGACACCCGTGGGAATACCGTGCGTGAGGCCGTAAAGTGATATGAGGTGTTACATGCTAGATCGATGTGGTATTGAGTCGGGGTCCTGACAGAATATCTTCTTTTGGTGACTCAGATAGCTTTGATGGTCTGATACTAACCAATGGGTATATGAACCCCTCGTGCACCTGAGAAGCATAATGCTATTACAACCCCTTTGACTTGCAAAAAATCAACCAAAAAAATCCACATCAAAAGTATACATTCTGTACAATTATAGCTACAGCCCAACTATACTTCACCTTGTCTGCTCAATCAAGGGGAAAGTTCAGAACTATACTACATGTTGAGGAGATGTCCATGCCCTACGGTACGCAGCAGGCGCTTACGTGCCGGGCATCACGACAAGCTTGATGTTGAACACAGCCCCGCCGCCAGTCTTGACAGGCCATCACTGATTGAAGATAAATAATATATTATTCTCAGTGTGATTATCAAAGGTATCTTTTTCACATGAATCGCCATGTAGCTTGCTGGACGTAACCAACAATGTCTGTATAGTTGAAAATCAGTGTACTGTACGCACGATCAAGACAAGCTCTTTTCTTATTAGGTCTCCTGTGCCATGAAAACAATCATAAAGAAAGAATGATGCATGAACCAAAGATATAAATCAAGAATACATATGTGATGTGCCTCAGCAAATAAAAAAAGGAAAAATAAAACAAAGAGATGCATACGCCTTACATCTTAAGATGATCTTGCCTCACGCTGCATATGAGCACCCAACACTGGATCACATCCACATATTTGACGTGATCTGTTGTTAACTACTGTCTGTGGTGATGAGTTTGATTTGGGATCTGGCGTCAACTGCTGCTAATGAGTTGGATTTGGGCAACGGCTGCACACCAAGTCTCGCGGAAGAGAGATGTACTACTGATTGACGACGTGATCTGCCATGAACTGTCGCTGATGAGTTGAATGAGTTGTATTTGGGCGATGGCTGCACATCAAGTTGCATGGAAGAGATCTGTATGGGCATGGAGAGAAGAAGCGTACATCTCTAGAAGAGAAGAAGCGTTCATGCATCAGATTGATAACTTTAGGGTTAAGATGATCTACCTTTGGCCAGAAGTTTTTTACTTTTGAGGGAGAATATAATACAATGGATATTTGAGGAAATATTTTTTTGTAATGGCAACGATGGGTAATTTTGAGAGGATGGCACGGTGGGTAATTTATTTGCCTTTACAGTGGATCTAACGGTTGTTTTTTTATTAATATACTGAATTAATGGTTAGATTCTGTTTTTTGTGGGATTTTCTTGCATATTCTCTATTTTCTGGTTAACTCATCAGATACTTTATATATATAATAGATTTCTAGGCCTTTTGCAAATCTTTTGCAAAAGGATATTCCTTTTGTTTTTTATAATGATTGTTTGTAAGCCTTCAAAACATTTAAGAAAGCCTTAATTTCTACACCTGTTGTTCAACCTTCTGATTGGAACTTGCCTTCTAAAATTATGTGTGATGCTAGTGATTATGCTGTTGGTGTTGTTCTAGGACAACGAGTTGATAAGAAACTAAATGTTATCCACTATCCTAGTAAAACTCTGGACAGTGCTCAATGAAATTATGCTACTACTGAAAAAGAATTCTTAGCAGTGGTGTTTGCTTTTGATAAATATAGATCCTACATTGTTGATTCCTAAGTGGCCGTTCACACCGATCATGTTGCTATGAAATATCTTATGGAAAAAAAGATGCTAAACCTAGACTCATTAGGTGGGTTCTTCTACTACAAGAATTTGATTTGCACATCATTGATAGAAGTCTAGGCTTGAAAATATTCTTGATGACCCACAACCTATTAATGATAGCTTTCCTGATGAACAGTTAGCTGCAATAAATGTTTATTATAGTACTCCTTGGTATGCTGATTATGCTAATTATATTGTTGCTAAATACATACCACCTAGCTTCACTTACCAAGAAAATAAAAAATTCTTCTATGATTTAAGACATTACTTTTGGGATGACCCACATCTTTATAAAGAAGGAGCATATGGTATTATCAGACGTTATGTACCTAACAAGAACAAATCCTACGGAAATGTCACTCCGAAGCTTATGGAGGACATCACGCGGGAGACAGAACTGCTCATAATGTATTGCATTATGGGTTTTATTGGCCTACTCTTTTCAAGGATGCCTGTAAGTTCATCTTATCTTGTGATGAATGTCAAAGAATAGGTAAATACCGGTAAGCGTCAAGAAATGCCTATGAATTATTCACTTGCTGTTGAACCATTTGATGTTTGGGGATTCGATTTCATGGGACCTTTTCCTTCCTCTAATGGGTATACTCATATTTTGGTTGATGTTGATTATGTTACTAAGTGGGTAGAAGCTATTCCAACTAGCAGTGCTGGTCACAACACCTCAATTAAAATGCTTAAGGAAGTTAAATGCTTAAGGAAGTTATTTTCCCAAGATTTGGAGTCCCTAGATATTTAATGACTGAAGGTGGTTCACACTTTATTCATGGTGCTTTCCGTAAAATGCTTGCTAAGTATGATGTTAACCATAGAATTGCATCACCCTATCATCCTCAGTCTAGTGATCAAGTTGAAATTAGCAATAGAGAAATAAAACAAATTTTACAAAAGACTGTCAATAGGTGATACGTCTCCAACGTATCTATAATTTATGAAGTATACATGCTAATATATTATCATTCTTGGATATTTTACAATCATTTTATAGCAACTTTATATCATTTTTGGGGACTAAGCTATTGACCGAGTGCCCAGTGCCAGTTGCTGTTTTTTGCTTGTTTTTTACATCGCAGGAAATCAATATCAAACGGAGTCCAAACACCGTGTAACTTTTTGGAGATTTTTTATGGACCAGCGGGAACCCAATGGGCATGAGCTGCACCTGGGGGGTGCCCCGAGGGGGGCACAACCCACCAGGGCGCGCCAGGCCCCCCCTAGCGCGCCCAGGTGGGTTGTGCCCACCTCGGTGGCCTCCCGCACCCCCTCTTTGCACTATAAATTCCCAAATATTCCGAAACCCATTGGGGGTAGCCCTAGATCAAAAGTTCTGTCGCTGCCAGGCCTCTGTATCCACGAGATCCAATCTAGACCCCATTTCGGCACCCTGTCGGAGGGAGGAATCATCCCCGGTGGCCATCTTCATCATCCCGGCGGCCACCACGATGAGGAGGGAGTAGTCCACCCTCGGGGCTGAGGGTTAGTACCAGTAGCTATGTGTTTGATCTCTCTCTCTCTCTCATGATCTATATCATGGGCTTTGTTAATATGGTCGGATCATATAACATTCTCACCTCTATACTCTTGTTATGATGAATTGAATCTTTACCCTTCAAAGTTTTGTCTTGTCAGATTGAATATTCGGAGATGAGAACACATGCTATATGTCTTGCAATATGAATACTTGAGGTGACAATGAGGTATCTTATTGATTCACTTGATATGTTATGGCATTCAACTCGTGGATTCCCGCGGTGATATTGGGGTAATCTATGCATAGGGATTGATGCACATTTTTCTCCGACGGAAACTTTGGGGTCTCTTTATAGTTATTTGTGTGGATTGAGTATTATGAATATGAATTTGTTTGGTGTTATTCTAGTACAAACTCTAGGATAGATCGAATGGAAAAAAGAGCTTTGTGTTATTTTAGTACGAACTCTTGAATAGATCGAACGGAAAGAATAGCTTTGAGGTGGTTTCGTGACCTACAAACACTTCCTATCTTTTGTTCTCCGCTAATAGGAACCTTGGGAGTGATTATTTATTGCACTTTCAGGGATAATCATATGATCCAACTATGTTAGCATTGTTGAGAGGTTGCACTAGCGAAAGTACGGACAATAGTTGCAGGTACAGGTTATGCGATGATCATGACGCGAGAGCGATTCTTGCTTGCGTTGAGTTCTTCTTCTGCTTCTTCGATCAGGGGATAGGTTCCAGGTTGGCAGCCTGGGCTAGCAGGGTGGATGTCGTTTGAGTTTCTGTTTGTGTTTCATCCGTAGTCGGATGTAGCTCTGATGTATTGTGATGTTGTATTCGAGCGGCATTGTATGCCTTATGTATGTATCCCCATCTATTATGAAACGTTGATGTAATGATATCCACCTTGCAAAAGCGTTTCAATATGCGGGTCTATCCTTGGTGGGACCTTCGAGTTCCTTTTGGATAGGGTCGCATATTGGGCGTGACAAGTTGGTATCAGAGCCTCGACCGACCCTAGGAGCCTCCTTGATTGATCGTGTAGTTTGGCCATTGTTGAGTCTAGAAGAAAACTGTTTTTCGGAGTCTAGTTATATCGGAGAGTAGGACTTCTTTTTACTCCTCAGCCCCTTCGTCGCTCTAGTCAGGAATCTTGACCTAGGTGTTTTGAATTACTCCTCTTCCCTTTCAAATTTTCTTTAGGATCACGCAGTTGGTTTTCCGGTAGTTGTTCCTCAGCTCTTTTCATCCGGTGCATTTCTCGTCAAGTTGACTCGACCCTCCTCATCTTTGCAAGTTCAATCCTCAGTTTGCTCTCAACGAAGTTATTTCTCTATCCTCAGTTGTTTTCTTTCCCACCCGCCCTCCCTTTTTCATCTTAGAACCGGAGTCCGTAATCGAGTATCCATCCTACTCGTGTGAAGTTTTTGCTCTCTCTCCTCAATGATTTAAACCAGTGTTTTCTCTTCAAGATATTCGTCGTTTCCCCTTCCATGTTGCCTTTGTTTTCCCGCCCTCCCACCCTCTTCTTCCCGGAGTCTGAGTCTCTATCTCGAC
>NC_041393.1:128528300-128530826 GCF_002162155.2 Triticum dicoccoides
CCCTCTTCTTCCCGGAGTCTGAGTCTCTATCTTGACCACCTATTTCATTCGTGTGGAACCTCTTCAGTCTTTCGTAAATTATTTCAACCGGTGAATTCTTGTCTCGGTGGACATTCTTCATCTCTTATTCTTCTCCGGTGGACTTAATTCAAGTTTTTTGGTACTGATTATATTCTTTCCTCAGCTCAAATGTTTTCCCTGCTCGTTTGCCTCTCGCCAGTTTGTCATTCCGGAGTGTTCAAGACATCTCAGGAGATTCTTCTGTGTTTGAATTGATTTGAGGTTGTCACCTCATTCGAATATTTCAATTGTTCCGGTGCATCATCTATCTCTTCAACAATCCTTTTCAACGGTGTTTTCTCTTCAGTGGGCCCTAACCCATAGGTCTTTTCCTAGGATCTTACCCGACTCTTCTAATTATTCCCGGAGCTATTCCCAAATCCTTTCCGAAGTCTGACGTAAGTATGAATTTCATCAGTCACATGTCTTCTCCAAGATCGATTTCAAATCATTTTCATTGTTGGCTCAACCTCTTTGCTTTTCATTCTCCCGGAGTATCTCAGTAATTTTGGTGGTGTTTCTCGTCGTCTTTTCAAGACCGAAGAAGAGTTTTTCCTCTAAATCTTGCCCGTTCTCTCGAAGTTTCGTGGCTCTAGCTTCATATTATCCTCTCAAATTATTCCGTTTGACAGAAGTTCTTTTCATCCATCCGGAGTATGTCAGGAGTTGTTTTCCCGTTTCTTTTCACCGGAGGCCATCGTTCCAGAAGAATTCTTCGTCCTCAGATTTCAGCTACCGTTATCCAATTATCCCGGTGCTTCATTCAAGTAATCAGCTCGTTATCTCTTCGTTCTTGTGCATCTAAATCCCCTCTTGCATATTTGTTCTTCTAATTCTTCCCGGTGATTCATTCTCTTTCGTCAGTCATTTCTGAATTCTTACGGTGGTTCGTTCAAGATTCTTTTTCCTTGATTATCATATTAATCCATTCGTTCTTCCAATCCTACCGGTGGTTCGTGAAGACCTTCTCAATTCTTTTTCAACAAGAATAAGTTATATGCAAATCCATTGTTTGTCATCAATTTAATTTGATGAAGGATAAGCATACAATAAATCTTATTCTTATTTCATCCAAGTGAGTAATCCCTTCATTCGGAGTTTATTCTTGAGGAATAAATTTTAGTTCCAAGTGTTCTCCATCTTTTCTTTTCCGGCGTTCAAATCTCCTAGGCCATTTCGTCGAAACCTCCATCTAAATCATCGGAAGGCTCATCTTATTCTTTCATCCTTCATTCTATCTCATCATCCTTTTGCTACCGGAGTTCTTCATGGTGGTTCTTCATGATTTATTTCTTTCTTCAAGAGTTCATCAAGATTCTTGAAGGTGGAGTTCAAGTATCTTTTCTTCTCGCGTCTCAAAGTGCAAATAATTCTTCATTTTCTTCTGAAGTGAAGTTTTGCCTTTCTTCGTTCTTCCCAGATATTCAAATTCGTTCAACCTTCCTTCAAAGTTCTTTTCATTCCATTCTTTCAATTCTTCCGGAGGCTTTGCGTTGTTCAGTTCGTCAAGCGCCATCCCATCTGGTGAAGTTCATGGTCTATCCTTTCCATGTTTCAGCCGGAGTGTTGCTTAAATCCTTTCAGTCTTATTCGTTTCTTATCTCGTTCTAACTGGAGTTGTTTCATAGTCTATCTGACTCTGCGAGCTTTCGATTCTCGCCATTCTCGTAGTTCCTCTCTTCTTCTCGAGTGCTCTCGATTCTTTGCTTCTTCTCTTGAGTTCTTGTTTCACCTCATCCCTTTTTTCCTTCCGTCTTGGTCCTAAGATCTCGGGACGAGATCTCTTGTTAGTGGAGGAGTGTTGTAATGCCCCGGATCCGATGCGCTAGGTGTCTGCCAGTTATTCGCCGTCATTGCCATGTCATTTGCTTGCGTGTTGCATTTTATCATGTCATCATGTGCATTGCATTGCATACGTGTTCGTCTCATGCATCCGAGCATTTTCCCCGTTGTCCGTTTTGCAATCCGGCACTCCTATGCCCTCTGGCGTTCCCCTTTCGTCTCTTGTTGTGAGCGGGTATTAAACGTTCTCGGAATGGACCGGGCCTTGCCAAGCAGCCTTGGTATAGCACCGGTAGACCGCCTGTCAAGTTTCGTGCCATTTGGAGGTCGTTTGGTACTCCAACGGTTAACCGGGTAACCGTAAAGCCCCCTCTCTCTTTGCAGCCCAACACCCTTCCAAAGTGGCCCAAAACCCATCTAACTCACCTCCATGCTCTCGGTCATTCGATCACAATCGTGTGGGCGAAAACCGCTCCTCATTTGGATTCTCCTAGCTCCCTCTACCTATATAAAGGCCCTCCCCTTCCAAATTCGCGGACGAAATCCTACCCTAACCCTAGCTTCTTCCTCCTCCAGCCGCCGGACATGTCCGTGCCCCACCGGACATGTCCGCCTCCGCCGCCCGCAGCCAACCCGTGCTCGCCACATCGCCTCCCGCGCCAGACCCCGCCGCCGGGCCCGCTC
>NC_041393.1:128532117-128544270 GCF_002162155.2 Triticum dicoccoides
AGCGCCTCCGGCGACCCCCGCCATGGCCGCCCGAGCTCGGGGCCGACCCCCTCCGCCTCCCCGTGCCGGGATCCGGCCGGATCCGGCGAGATCCGGCCCCGATCCGCCATCTCCGGCCACCCCGGCGTCTTCCCCGTCGTCTCCGGCGAGTTTTCCGGCCGCCTCAAAGTCCATGCAAAACTGGAGGTTGACCCCGAAATCCCTAAGTCCCCGTTTCTGTGTAATAATCATGCCATGTTTGACCTGTTGTATCTCTGCATCCGTAGCTCCGTTTTGGGCGTGTAATATGTCAAGTTGTTCGTCTCGACGAGTACATCATTTATTTCCATCATATTCATTTGAGCTCATCTTGATGCCTCAATCATCGTTGTAACAGTGCTTCATGATGTTTTCTGTTGTCGGTTATCAGAACGAGCTCATTTGTCATTTTTGCCATGATTGATGTGTGCATCCTATGAGGTTGATGTCTTCATGTGTTTTGATCTATGCTATGTCTTCTTTACAGAGGTGCTTACCATGTATTTTTGTGATCAATGTGGTGACTAGCACAAGCATGCAAACATTGCATCGTGATGTTGCTGATTTGTCCCTGTTCTGCTGTTATTTTCATGCCATGTAAACTTGATGCTACAGAGAGATCCATGCATATTTTGAGATACTTCAGTAAGGGTGTTTTGAACAATAGGTTATTGTCAATCCAGTCATGCCCTTTGTTGCAATTATGGAGTAGTCTAGCATGTCATTTTCGTGCTCTACTTTTGCTTCAAAATGTTTCCTGGCAGATTGTTTACATGTTATTCAATTTGGCCAAGGTTGCTATAGTGGATCCTTGCATGCTATGGACTTGTTCTTGCCTTGGATTGTTACATAAACATGTCTTCTTGATGATGCTATGCTTATATTGTCATGCAATGACTTGTGGTGAGTGATTCAAGCTTGTTAAGTAGGGTACATGATGTTGCTGTTTTGCTAGGCTGAATCTGTTATTTCGTGAGGCCATGTAAACCTGCTTCTACTAATCATTCTATGCATAATCTGGAGATGTTCTATAAATATGTTTTGATATACATGTCATCCTATGACCATACATGCCCCTGGTTACATTTATAGGTTGCTGTAGATTGTTCATATCTTGCTCCAAAGTTGCTTCATAATGTTGCTGTCAGCCTGTTAACATTAAGTTCAGTTGTTACCATCTGTTTTGCTAGTGATCCATGCACCCTATGAACTTGCTATTGCCATGCTTAGCTTCACAAACATGTCTTCTTACTGTTGGTTGCCTTGCCTTGCCATGTTTTGTTCTGTAGTGAGTTGCACAAGCTCATCTACATGCCTTCATAATTCTATTTCTGCCATGTTTGAATCTGTATAATAACTTGCTATGTTTACGTGGGTGCCATCCTATTTTCTGATCCTTTTTGGCTTATGGTCAGTAAGGGACTCTTGATCTATGCAATTAGTAGATTCATGCCATGCCTTTGTTTGCCATGATATGTTCCTGTAACATGTCGTTTGATAGCTCTAAACATTGCATCGTGATGTTATTTTCTGCAAAGTCTGAAATTGTTATAACTTGCAATCTTACCATGTGTGTTTGAGCATGTTCTAATGATTTCTGGAGATAGCTCATTGTTCATGTTTTGTTGTGCTTTACCTGTACATCATGCCCATGCCTTTTGTTTTCATGTTGAGATGCTGTAGCTTATTGTTTTGATGCTTGCAATATGCCTAGTTGCTGTTTTGGACAGCTTGTCCTTTAAACTTGTGTTCATGTGTGTGTGTTGAACCGTTGCTCCGTTTTGAGCGTTTTCTATATGAAACTTGCTTAGAATTGCATGTAGCTTCATATTATCATGTTGCATCCTTGTTTTGAGGTGTTTTCTTGATGTTTTGGTGCATTTTGCATCAATGCCATGTTGATCTTGTTTTGCTCATATCTTCTAGGCCGTAGCTCCGAACTAAATGAACTTTATATGTAACTTGACTAGAATCTCGTGTAGATCATCTTTGTGCATCTTAACTTGCTGTTTAACAACTTGAACAAAAGGTTTATTCAGATCTGGACCAATTTCGAAATATGCATATGAGGACTTACCGGAATTGTTATATGTTGTTCCCGGCCTCATTTAAACTTGCCTTGACGTGTTGCTCTTGTTTGCATCATCTCTTGCCATGAGTAGCTTCATGTAGTCTTGTCATGCATCATGCTCATGTGTGCATCATGCCTTGTTCATGTGTGGTGTGTTTACTATGTTGTGTGTTTCTTATCGATAGTTCCTGTTTCGTTGCGATCGTGAGGATTCGTTCGTCTACGCTTGGTTCGTCTTCGTGGCTTCATCCGTTCATCTTCTTCATGGACTCGTTCTTCTTCATTGCGGGATTTCAGGCAAGATGACCGCTACCCTAGATCTCACTACTATCATTGCTATGCTAGTTGCTTCGTTCTATCGCTATGCTGCGTTACCTATCACCTGTTTATCAAGCCATCCCAAATTGCCATGAACCTCTAACCTTTGACACCCTTCCTATGCAAACCGTTGCTTGGCTATGTTACCGCTTTTGCTCAGCCCCTCTTATAGCGTTGCTAGTTGCAGGTGAAGTTGAAGATTGCTCCATGGTGGACAGGATTTTGGTTGGGATATCACAATATCTCTTATATTATTAATGCATCTATATACTTGGTAAAGGGTGGAAGACTCTACCTTTTGCCTAGTGTTTTGTTCCACTCTTGCCGCCCTAGTTTCCGTCATACCGGTGTTATGTTCCCGGATTTTGCGTTCCTTACGTGGTCGGGTGATTTATGGGACCCCCTCGACAGTTCGCTTTGAATAAAACTCCTCCAGCAAGGCCCAACCTTGGTTTTACCATTTGCCTCACCTAGCCCTTTTTCCCTTGGGAGTCGCGCTCTCGAGGGTCATCTTTATTTTAGCCCCCCCGGGCCAGTGCTTGTCTAAGTGTTGGTCCAAACTAGAGCACCGTGCGGGACCATCCCTTGGCAACTTGGGTTACGTCGGTACCTGTACGCTTAGCTTATCCGGTGTTGCCCTGAGAACGAGATATGTGCAGCTCCTATCGGGATTGTCGGTGCATCGGGCGGTCTTGCTGGTCTTGTTTTACCATTGTCGAAATGTCTTGTAAACCGGGATTCCGAGTCTGATTGGGTCTTCCTAGGAGAAGGTCTATTCCTTCGTTGATCGCGAGAGCTTGTCATGGGCTAAGTTGGGACACCCCTGCAGGGTATAATCTTTCAAAAGCCGTGCCTCCGGTTATAGGCAGATGGGAATTTGTTAATGTCCGGTTGTAGATAACTTGACACCAGATCCGATTTAAAACACATCAACCGCGTGTGTAGCCGTGATGGTCTCTTTTCGGCGGAGTCCGGAAAGTGAACACGGTCTTTGGGTTATGTTTGGCGTAAGTAGGAGTTCGGGATCACTTCTTGATCATTGCTAGCTTCACGACCGTTCTGCTTGCTCTCTTCTCGCTCTTATTTGCGTATGTTAGCCACCATATATGCTTAGTCGCTGCTGCAGCCTCACCACTTTACCCCTTCCGTTCCTATTAAGCTTTGCTAGTCTTGATACCCATGGTAATGGGATTGCTGAGTCCTCGTGGCTCACAGATTACTACAACAACAATTCCAGGTACAGGTTATGCGATGATCATGATGCGAGAGCGATGCTTGCTTGCGTTGAGTTCTTATTCTGCTTCTTCGATCAGGGGATAGGTTCCAGGTCGGCAGCCTAGGCTAGCAGGGTGGATGTCGTTTGAGTTTTTGTTTGTGTTTCATCCATAGTCGGATGTAGCTCTGATGTATTGTGATGTTGTATTCGAGTGGCATTGTATGCCTTATGTATGTATCCCCATCTATTATGTAACGTTGATGTAATGATATCCACCTTGCAAAAGCGTTTCAATATGCGGGTCTATCCTTGGTGGGACCTTCGAGTTCCTTTTGGATAGTGTCGCATATTGGGCGTGACAGGATGCTTGCGAGGGGGTTAATCATAACTAGGAGGTTTGGTCAAGTAAGAACAACACCTAAGCACCGGTCCACCCACATACCAAATTATCAAAGTAGCGAACACGAATCGAACCAACATGGTGAAAGTGACTAGATGAAATTCCCGTGAACCCTCAAGAACACTTTGCTTATCATAAGAGACCATTTTGGCATGTCCTTTGCCTCAAAAGGATTGGGCTACCTTGCTGCACTTTTGTTAATATTACCGTTACTTATTTGTTACAAATTATCTTGCAATCAAACTACTATGTTACTTACAATTTCAGCACTTGAAGACATTACCTTGCTGAAAACCACTTGTCATTTCCTTCTGCTCCTCGTTGGGTTCGACACGCTTACTTATCGAAAAGGCTACAATTGATCCCATATATGCTAACCTTTCAGAACATGAAGAAGAAAGATCATTGAAAGTTCTAAGGAAGCACCGAGCTGCTATTGGATATACACTTGATGATCTTAAGGGCATTAGTCCCACTATATGCCAGCACAAGATTAATATGGAACCTGATGCTAAACCCGTTGTTGATCACCAACGTCGATTAAATCCGAAGGTGAAAGAATTGGTAAGAACGGAAATGTTGAAACTTCTAGAAGTAGGTATAATCTATCCTATAGCTGATAGTAGATGGGTAAGTCTTGTTCATTGTGTTCTTAAGAAGGGAGGTATAACTGTTGTCCCTAATGATAAGAATGAACTTATTCCACAAAGAATTGTCACAGGCTATAGAATGGTAATTGATTTTTAGAAAATTAAACAAAGCAACGAGAAAATATCATTACCCTATGCATTTTATTGATCAAATGCTAGAAACATTATCTGAGCACACACGTTTTTGCTTCCTTGATGGATATTCTGGTTTTTCACAAATACCTATTTCTCAACCCGATCAAGAAAAGACCACTTCCACTTGTCCTTTTGGAACTTATGCTTATAGACGTATGCCTTTTGGTATATGTAATGCACCTGCTACCTTTCAAAGATGTATGATGATACGTCTCCAACGTATCTATAATTTATGAAGCATTCATGCTATTTTATTATGTGTTTTGAATGTTTACGGGCTTTATTATACACTTTTATATTACTTTTGGGACTAACCTACTAACCGGAGGCCTAGCCCATATTGCTGTTTTATTGCCTGTTTCAGTATTTCGAAGAAAAGGAATATCAAACGAAGTCCAAACGGAATGAAACCTTCGGCAGCGTGATTTTTGGGAAGATTATGACCCAGGAGACTTGGAGTGCAAGCCAGGGGATCATCGAGGGGGGCACGAGACAGGGGGCGTTCCCACCCACTGGGCGTGCCCTACCCTCTCGTGGGCCCCTCAAGGCTCCCCCGACCAACTTCTTTCGCCTATATAAGCCTACGTACCCTAAAAACATCAATACAGAAGATAGATCGGGAGTTCCGCCGCCGCAAGGCTTTGTAACCACCAATAACCTCTCGAGAGCCCGTTCCGGCACCCTTCCGGAGGGGGAACCCATCACCGGTGGCCATCTTCGTCATCCCGGCACTATCCATGACGAGGAGGGAGTAGTTCACCCTCAGGGCTGAGGGTATGTACTAGTAGCTATGTGTTTGATCTCTCTCTCTCTCTCTCTCTCGTGTTCTCTCTATGGCACGATCTTGATGTATCGTGAGCTTTGCTATTATAGTTGGATCTTATGATGTTTCTCCCCCCTCTACTCTCTTGTGATGAATTGAGTTTTCCCTTTGAAGTTATCTTGTCGGATTGAGTCTTTAAGGATTTGAGAACACTTTATGTATGTCTTGCCGTGCTTATCTGTGGTGACAATGGGATATCACGTGCCACTTGATGTATGTTTTGGTGATCAACTTGCGGGTTCCGCCCATGAACCTATGCATAGGGGTTGGCACACGTTTTCATCTTGACTCTCCGGTAGAAACGCTGGGGCACTCTTTGAAGTACTTTGTGTTGGTTGGATGAATCTGAGATTGTGTGATGCATATCGTATAATCATACCCACGGATACTTGAGGTGATAATGGAGTATCTAGGTGACATTAGGGTTTTGGTTGATTTGTATCTTAAGGTGTTATTATAGTACGAACTCTTGAATAGATTGATCCGAAAGAATAACTTTGAGGTGGTTTCGTACCCTACCATAATCTCTTTGTTTGTTCTCTGCTATTAGTGGCTTTGGAGTGACTCTTTGTTGCATGTTGAGGGATTGTTATATGATCTATCTATGTTATTATTGTTGAGAGAACTTGCATAGTGAAAATATGAACCCTGTGCCTTGTTTCCTATCATTGCAATACCGTTTACGCTCACTTTTATCATTAGTTACCTTGCTGTTTTTATATTTTCAGATTACAAATACTCATATCTACTATCCATATTGCACTTGTATCACCATCTCTTCGCTGAACTAGTGCACCTATACAATTTGCCATTGTATTGGGTGTGTTGGGGACATAAGAGACTCTTTGTTATTTGGTTGCAGGGTTACTTGAGAGAGACCATCTTCATCCTACGCCTCCTACGGATTGATAAACCTTTGGTCATCCACTTGAGGGAAATTTGCTACTGTCCTACAAACCTGTGCACTTTTAGGCCCTACAACGTCTACGAGAAGAAGGTTAGTAGACATCATATGACTCCTATATTCTCTGATTTTTGTGAAAAGATTGTTGAGGTTTTCATGGATGACTTTTCTGTTTACGAGAAGTCTTTTGATGATTGTTTAAGCAATCTTGATCGAGTTTTGCATAGATGTGAGCAAACAAATCTTGTCTTTAATTGGCAGAAGTGCCACTTTATAGTTAACGAAGGTAGTGTTTTGGGCCATAAAATTTCTAAAAGAGGTATTGAAGTCGATAAAGCCAAGGTTGATGCAATTGAGAAAATGCCATGTCCTAAATACATCAAAGGTATTCGTAGTTTCCTTAGTCATGCTGGTTTCTATAGGAGGTTTATCAAAGACTTCTCTAAAACTAGCACGGTGGCCCGCTCAATGCGCGGGATAGAATTTTATAAAGTTTTATAATGAAATTTGTGTGAAATATATGTTGTCTAACTTTCATGACCATGAAAGAAAGTTGAGGATCTAGAAGTCATTATGCACAATATCTTTTAGGATCTTAATGAGCATACAAACTATATCATTTTTCATGATCTTATCCATATGCATCCATCTATTAGTAGTTACCATCCAAAACAACCGATCACCTCCTTTCAACACATGCATTTTACATGTATATGGAGCTTCTTGTATATCAAATACAACTGTTGTCACCGAGCAATAACATTATTTTCCTCACATAGATCATTCTTTGAACCTTATGTGCATGCTGCTTTACCACATCTCTCTCTATGTACAAATTAGTCGTGCATGGGTCATATTGAACTATATATAGAATGCGAGAGAGGATCTATAGACATAATACTACTACTTTATTTCATTTGTATGTATTGCAGTTCGAATAAAATAGCAAACATCCCAAAAAATAATTTTAATAGCCAAGCATTTACTTTATGCTAGATTAAAATAATATAGGTATAAGACTAAAGCACACATACTGGGTGACATGAAGAAAAACTACAATAATGGTTTATATGCATCCACGATGCATGCGCTGAGGGTAATAAAGCTTACAATATGTGAAAATTCATATGAAAATGTGCTAGTTCAAACTGATATTATGATATTGTAGGGAGTATTTCCCAAATAAGTTAACTTACAAATTAGGAGTGCGTGTACCGAATCCCTCCGGTACCTAGCTAAATTTGGCTTGAATTTTCAGAGTAAAATTGGGAAATCCATGGAATGAATGGTTTTGTAAAAACACCTGAGGCTACAACGATCCACTGATTCCTCTACTCAGACACCTTCGTTCCTATGCTTTGTAGCAGTAGCATTCTTTGTTCTGCCAGTGGTTTGTATCTAGAAAAAAAACTTGTTGTGGCGATGGGACCAAAGTAGGCACCAGAGGCATGGTGCCAGATGGACCTTAAGAAAAAAATAGGGATATTGTCACTTGTATCCAAGATAAAAAAAGTACTAAAGACTCACACTTAATGTGTGATTGAAAAAAAAACTAAATGATACTAAACATTGGTTCTAGTGGAAATAAAAAAACCATAGACATACTTTGCAGTTAATTGTCATTTATCGAATAATCAAGCTTCTGTAGGAAAGACCATAAGATATTGACCTATTTGTAGTATTCAAATCTCACAAAATTAGATGATCATGCAAAATATGACAAAATTATCACTTGGATCCAAAATAAACCAAAGTACTGAAGACCATGAATTTAACCTAAGATACTTAAGGTTGGGAAAAATGATTAACACTAAAAATCGCTCAAGTGAAATTTAAAATACCATAGAGGTAACATGCTTAGAATTGTTAGTTCTTGATTAATGAAACTTTAACAAAATTAGACGAGTATGGCAAAATATGGCGAAAGGAATAACATGGACTGTTATGAAACATAAGTTGTTTACATACATAGGGAATCTTGGTTGACCATCACATCATGATTGTTTTTCTATTGAAGTAGTATAAATAATTAGAAATAAAAACTAAATCCAATTTACTCACACAGTAAATTCAAATGCAAAACATTCAATTGGCCTCATGGAGTTGTGCATCTAATATCCACCGTATACAATGATATTACAACGAACTGTGTGAGTACAAATTATCACCATTTGACCAAAAAATTGGGGTACCAAGTAAACAATCGGATATAGATATACCATTAAAACTTATATCCTATCTCTCTGAGCCGAAGGGTCAGACAAATGACATGCATGCTAGTATAAGCATGGTATATGGTGGGGCGATAAACTATTTTGGCCAAACTAAGGCTAGGATTAGCCATTGTCAAGCAAGTAAACACACAGATGTTCGAAATGGTATAGAGCAGGTAGTATTAGTCATGAAAACACATAGCAACTTCCATTGTCAAGGATATTGTGAGCAAGTGCACCAGAGCTTTAGGAAGGCAACTACGTACCTTTGGACAACACATCGTTGCATGCATCATACCGGCGACGCTGTAAGATCGGGCCTGCGCCTTATGAGAAAAAACTACTCCAGCAAACGATTTTCACATATGTTTGTGGCCTCTCAATAAAGATAAGTGGAGAGTTGAGTTGAGGAGAACAGGATCTGTAATGAAGTGTAGATCTGCATATAGACGGCCAGGGACACTCGTGTGGCTGACAGTCTAGTAACATGCCTCCTCATAATAGTTATATACGTTTAGAGGGATTATGTATAGGAAAACTTTAGCATCTTACCAATTAGAACTTACAACTGAATTTCATCAGATTCATAAGAACGCAAATTGAACAATACATTGAACAATTACTATGTAGTGGACCAAAAAGATAGATAATTCATGCAAATTAGATTTGCATGTAAGAAGCAACATAGCATAACAGCGATGTATTATCCTATATACCAATAAAATTAAACTATTAATTAAGGACATGCAAATCTAGAGATTGTATGCTGTACTACAGAAATACGGTGCGGGGGGGGGATCAAAAGATGTTCTACCCGTCACACGGAGGATGCAAGGAACTAATTGCTTTCATGGCCAGCTATAAATTTACCAAAAATCTTGTGAGACCATAGATGCAAAGAAGCTGCATAGATAATGCTACGTCTTGAGCTTGCGTTGGTTTTCCTCGAAGAGGGGAGGGTGATGCAGCAAGTGTAGCGTAAGTACTTCCCTCAGTTTTGAGAACCAAGGTATCAATCCAGTAGGAGGCTCCTCAAAAGTCCCACGCACCTACACAAACAAACTGAGAACTCGCAACCAACGCAATAAAGGGGTTGTCAATCCCTTCACGGCCACTTGCGAAAGTGAGATCTAATAAAGATAGTATGATAAGATAAATATATTTTTGGTGTTTTATAATATAGATGCAAAAAGTAAAGATGCAAATAAAAGTAGATTGAAAGCAAATATGATAAGAGATAGACCCGGGGGCCATAGGTTTCAGTAGTGGCTTCTCTCAAGATAGCATAAGTATTACGGTGGGTGAACAAATTACTGTCGAGAAATTGATAGAAAAGTGCATAGTTATGAGATTATCTAGGCATGATCATGTATATAGGCATCACGTCCATAACAAGTAGACCGACTCCTGCCCGCATCTACTACTATTACTCCACACATCGACTGACTCCTGCCTGCATCTAGAGTATTAAGTTCATAAGAACAGAGTAACGCATTAAGCAAGATGACATGATGTAGAGGGATAAACTCAAGCAATATGATATAAATCCATCTTGTTATCCTCGATGACAACAATACAATACGTGCCTTGCAACCCTTTCTGTCACTGGGTAAGGACACCGCAAGATTGAACCCAAAGCTAAGCACTTCTCCCATGGCAAGAAAGATCAATCTAGTAGGCCAAACAAACTGTTAATTCGAAGAGACTTGCAAAGATAACTCAATCATACATAAAAGAATTCAGAGAAGATTCAAATATTATTCATAGATAAACTTGATCATAAACCCACAATTCATCGGATCTCGACAAACACACCGCCAAAAGAGTTTACATCGAATAGATCTCCACAAGAGAGGGGGAGAACATTGTATTGAGATCCAAAAAGAGAGAAGAAGCCATCTAGCTAATAACTATGGACCCGTAGGTCTGTGGTAAACTACTCATAGCTCATCGGAGGGGCAAGGATGTTGATGTAGAGGCCCTCCATGGTTGATTTCCCCTCCGGCAGAGTGCCGGCGAAGGCTCCAAGATGGGATCTCGCGGATACAGAAGGTTCCGGTGGTGGAAATTGTGTTTCGTGGTGCCCTTGGATGTATTCGGGGTACATAGGTATATATAGGAGGAATAAGTACGTCGGTGTCCGCCCGAGGGCCCCACGAGACAGGGGGCGCGCCCTACAGGGGGGGGGCTCCTATCTCGTGGAGCCCTCGGCTGCTTCTTGACTTGCACTCCAAGCTCTCCGGATCACGTTCGTTCCAAAAATCACGCTCCCGAAGGTTTCATTCCGTTTGGACTCCGTTTGATATTCCTTTTCTTCGAAATACCGAAATAGGCAAAAAAACAGCAATATGGGCTGGGCCTCTGGTTAGTAGGTTAGTCCCAAAAATGATATAAATGTGTAAAATAAAGCCCATAAACATCCAAAAGGGGTAATATAATAGCATGGAACAATCAAAAATTATAGATACATTGGAGACGTATCAAGCATCCCCAAGCTTAATTCCTGCTCGTCCTCAAGTAGATAAATGATAAAAAGAGAATTTTTGATGTGGAATGCTACCTAGCATAATTCATAATGTAATTTTCTTTATTGTGGCATGAATGTTCAGATCCAAATGATACAAAATAAACATTCATATTGACATAAGAAATAGTAATACCTCAAGCATACTAATCAAAGTAATCATGCCTTCTCAAAATAACATGGCCAAAGAAAGTTATCCCTACAAAATCATATAGTATGGCTGTTGCTCTATCTTCATCACACAAAGTATTTAATCATGCACAACCCCGATGACAAGCCAAGCAATTGTTTCATACTTTAATAATCTCAAACTTTTTCAACTTTCACGCAATACATGAGCGTGAGCCATGGACATAGCACTATATGTGGAATAGAATGGTGGTTGTGGAGAAGACAAAAAAAGGAGAAGATAGTCTCACATCAACTAGGCGTATCAACGGGCTATGGAGATACCCATTAATGGATATCAATGTGAGTGAGTAGGGATTTCCATGCAACGGATGCACTAGAGCTATAAATATATGAAAGATCAACAAAAGAAACTAAGTGAGTGTGCATCCAACTTGCTTGCTCACGAAGACCTAGGGCACTTTGAGGAAGCCCATCATTGGAATATACAAGCCAAGTTCTATAATGAAAAATTCCCACTAGTTATATGAAAGTGACAACATATGAGACTCTCTATCATGAAGATCATGGTGCTACTTTGAAGCACAAGTGTGGTAAAAGAGATAGTAGCATTGTCCCTTCTCTCTTTTTCTTTCATTTTATTTTTCTTTTTCTCTTTTTTTTTCTTTTTTTTTCTTTGGCCTTCCTTTTTTCTTTTTGGCCTTTCTATTTTTTTCCTTTCTTTTTTTCCCTTTTCTTTTTGTAAAGTCCGA
>NC_041393.1:128544280-128627079 GCF_002162155.2 Triticum dicoccoides
TCATCATCCTTTCCTCACTAGGACAATGCTCTAATAATGAAGATCATCACACTTTTATGGATTTACAACTCAAAAATTACAACTCAAGGCTAGAACAAGATATGACTCTATATGAATGCCTCCGGCGGTGTACCGGGATATGCAATGATTCAAGAGTGACATGTATGAAAATTATGAAGGTGGCCTTGCCACAAATACAATGTCAACTACATGATCATGCAAAGAGCAATATGACAAAAGTAATGCGTGTCATATGAACGGAACGGTGGAAAGTTGCATGGCAATATATCTCGGAATGGCTATGGAAATGCCATAATAGGTAGGTATGGTGGCTGTTTTGAGGAAGGAGTATGGTGGGTGTATGGTACCGGCGAAAGTTGCACGGTACAAGAGAGGCTAGCAATGGTGGAAGGGTGAAAGGGTGCGTATAATCCATGGACTCAACATTAATCAAAAGAACTCATGCACTTATTGCAAAAATTTAAAAGTCATCAAAAACCAAAGCACTATGCGTATGCTCCTAGGGGGATAGATTGATAGGAAAAGACCATCGCTCATCCCCGACCGCCACTCATAAGGAAGACAATCAATAAATAAAATTGTGCTCCAACTTCATCACAAAGCGGTTCACCATACGTGCATGTTACGGGAATCACAAACTTCAACACAAGCATTCTTTAAATTCATAATCACCCAACTAGCATAACTTTAATATTACTACCTCCATATCTCAAAACAATTATCAAGCATCAAATTGATCATAGCATCCAATTCTTTTTTTCTATGATAGTTTTTATTATACCCAACTTGGATGCTCATCATTCTAGGACCAACTTTATGATCATAGCAAATACCATGCTGTTCTAAAATACTCTCAAAATAGTATAAGTGAAGCATGAGAGACTAGCAATTTCTTCAAAATTAAGACACCACCGTGCACTAAAAGATATAAGTGAAGCACTAGAGCAAAAACTATCAAGCTCAAAAGATATAAGTGAAGCACATAGAGTATTCTAGCAAATTCTAATCAAATAGGCTTCTCCCAAAAGGTGTGTACAACAAGTATGATTGTGGTAAACAAAAAAGCAAATACTAATATAATACACGACGCTCCAAGCAAAACACATATCATGTGGCGAATAAAAATATAGCCCCAAGTAAAGTTACCAATGGACGAAGACGAAAGAGGGGATGCCTTCCCGGGGCATCCCCAAGCTTAGGCTTTTTGCTATTCTTGAATATCTTGGGGTGCCTTGGGCATCCCCAAGCTTAGGCTCTTGTCACTCCTTATTCCATAGTCCATAAAAGCTTTACCCAAAACTTGAAAACTTCACAACACAAAACTCAACAGGAAATCTTATAAGCTCCGTTAGTGAAAGAAAACAAAACCACCACATAAGGTACTGCAATGAACTAATTCTTTATTTATTTTGGTGTTAAACCTACCGTATTCCAACTTCCTTATGGTTTATAAACTAATTTACTAGCCATAGATGCATTGAAATAAGCAAACAACACACGAAAAACAGAATCTGTCAAAAACAGAACAGTCTGTAGCAATCTGTAACTAACGCAAACTTCCGGAACTCTAAAAATCCTACCAAAATAGGAAATCCTGGAAAATTTGTTTATTGAACAGAAGCAAAAAGAATCAACACAAAAGCACGTTCCTGTGATTTAACGAAATTATATTCGTGCGCGCAAAGTTTCTGTTTTTCAGCAGAATCAAATCAACTATCATCGTAGGTTATCCTATAGGTTCTACTTGGCACAAACACTAATTAAAAGATAAAAACACATCTAAACAGAAGGTATATGCAAGATTTATTACTAAACATGAGTTAAAACAAAAAACATAAAGAAAATTGGGTTGCCTCCCAACTAGCGCTATCGTTTAACGCCCCTAGCTAGGCATAAAAAGCAAAGATAGATCTAACGAGTGCCATCTTTGGCACTAAATTCATAAGTAGCACGCATGATAGATTCATAAGGTAATTTGACTTTCTTTCTTGGAAAGTGCTCCATGCCTTTCTTTAAGGGAAATTGGAATCTAATATTCCCTTCCTTCATATCAATAATCGCACCAATCGTTCTAAGGAAAGGTCTACCAAGAATAATAGGGCGAGAAAGATTGCAATCTATATCAAGAACGATAAAATCTACGGGCACCAAATTTCTATTTGCAACAATGAGAACATCATTGATCCTTCCCATTTTCTTTTTAATGGTGGAATCCGCAAGGTGCAAATTTAAAGAGCAATCATCAAGATCATGGAAACCTAGAATATCACATAAAGTTTTCGGAATCGTGGAAACACTAGCACCCAAATCACACAAAGCAAAACACTCATAATCTTTAATTCTAATCTTTATAGTAGGTTCCCACTCATCATTAAGTTTTCTAGGTATAGAAACTTCAAAATTAAGTTTTTCATCATAAGATTGCATCAAGGCATCAACAATATGTTTGGTAAAAGCTTTATTTTGACTATAAGCATGAGGAGAATTAACAACGGATTGCAACAAGGAAATACAACTTTTTAAAGAGCAATTATCATAATCAAATTCCTTGAAATCCGAGATAGTGGGTTCAATGTTATTAGAAGTTGAGGATTCTCCAATCTCACTTTTACCAAATTTAGCATCAAGATCTAAAGACTCCGAATTTTTGGGACGCCTTCTAGGCAAAGTTAATTCATCATCAGTCCCATAATCATCAAAATTCATATTGCAAAACATAGATCTAATAGGAGGCGCATCAATAACTTTAAGATCCTCATCATTATTTTCATGTAATTTTTCTGGTTTAGCGGCCATCTTATTAACTAAGGTGGCTTGCTTGTCAGAATTTTGGCTATAGCATTTTCAAGCCGGGTAATTTGAGCGTTAACACCATAAAATTCTTTATTCATATCATCAAGCTCTTTGTTCATAAGCCCAAAAAAACTTTTTTGTTCCTTAAGTTCTTTTCTAAAGAAATTATTATGCTCAAATTGCAAATTCATAAAGCTTCTGATATTTGATTCAATCTCATCCATCCTTCTGAGAAGGTGGTCAGGACCCTTAGGCGAAGCCATAAGGTCAAACAAGCACACAAGCACACAAAAGAAGGCAAGCAAAAAGAGAGGAGGAGATTGGGAAAGAGAGGGCGAATAAAACAGCAAGGGTGAAGTGGGGGAGAGGAAAACGAGAGGCAAATGGAAAATAAAGTAAATGCGAGGGAGATGGGTTTGTGATGGGTACTTGGTATGTCTTGACTTGAGCGAAGACCTCCCCGGCAACGGCGCCAGAAATCCTTCTTGCTACGTCTTGAGCTTGCGTTGGTTTTCCTCGAAGAGGAGAGGGTGATGCAGCAAATGTAGCGTAAGTATTTCCCTCAGTTTTGAGAACCAAGGTATCAATCCAGTAGGAGGCTCCTCAAAAGTCCCACGCACCTACACAAAAAAACTGAGAACTCGCAACCAACGCAATAAAGGGGTTGTCAATCCCTTCATGGCCACTTGCGAAAGTGAGATCTAATAAAGATAGTATAATAAGATAAATATATTTTTGGTATTTTATAATATAGATGCAAAAAGTAAAGATGCAAATAAAGGTAGATTGAAAGCAAATATGATAAGAGATAGACCCGGGGGCCATAGGTTTCACTAGTAGCTTCTCTCAAGATAGAATAAGTATTACGGTGGGTGAACAAATTACTGTCGAGCAATTGATAGAAAAGCGCATAGTTATGAGATTATCTAGGCATGATCATGTATATAGGCATCACGTCCATAACAAGTAGACCGACTCCTGCCTGCATCTACTACTATTACTCCACACATCGACCGACTCCTGCCTGCACCTAGAGTATTAAGTTCATAAGAACAGAGTAACGCATTAAGCAAGATGACATCATGTAGAGGGATAAACTCAAGCAATATGATATAAATCCCATCTTGTTATCCTCGATGGCAACAATACAATACGTGCCTTGCAACCCTTTCTGTCACTGGGTAAGGACACCGCAAGATTCAACCCAAAGCTAAGCACTTCTCGCATGGCAAGAAAGATCAATCTAGTAGGCCAAACCAAACTAATAATTCGAAGAGACTTGCAAAGATAACTCAATCATACATAAAAGAATTTATAGAAGATTCAAATATTATTCATAGATAAACTTGATCATAAACCCACAATTCATCGGATCTCGACAAACACACCGCAAAAAGAGTTTACATCGAATAGATCTCCACAAGAGAGGGGGAGAACATTGTATTGAGATCCAAAAAGAGAGAAGAAGCCATCTAGCTAATAACTATGGACCCGTAGGTCTGTGGTAAACTACTCACAACTCATTGGAGGGGCAAGGATGTTCATGTAGAGGCCCTCCATGGTTGATTCCCCCTCCGACAGTGTGCCGGCGAAGGCTCCAAGATGGGATCTCGCGGATACAGAAGGTTCCGGTGGTGGAAATTGTGTTTCGTGGTGCCCCTGGATGTTTTCGGGGTACGTAGGTATATATAGGAGGAAGAAGTACGTCGGTGGCATCCCAAGGGGCCCACGAGACAGGGGGCGCGCCCTATAGGGGGGGGGGCTCCTATCTCGTGGAGCCCTCGGCTGCTTCTTGACTTGCACTCCAAGCTCTCCGGATCACGTTCGTTCCAAAAATCACGCTCCCGAAGGTTTCATTCCGTTTGAACTCCGTTTGATATTCCTTTTCTTCGAAATACCGAAATAGGCAAAAAAACAGCAATATGGGCTGGGCCTCCGGTTAGTAGGTTAGTCCCAAAAATGATATAAATGTTTAAAATAAAGCCCATAAACATCCAAAAAGGGTAATATAATAGCATGGAACAATAAAAAATTATAGATACGTTGGAGACGTATCAGATAACCATATATATAAATCGTCAGACTAGAAATTGATTATGCTTTCAATGGATATAAGTAAACTAACAAATGAATGTAATACATATATAAAGTTTCAGTTATATTTTTTTGCTTATGCAAGAAAATAATTAAGAATATGTAGCCCAAGGTGATCAGTAAAACAGAATGATGGTAATCACGTGTATCCCAACCGAATCTACATACCTAGTGTGCTAACAGAAAGGCTTCAAAGCTGATTTCCACTCATGGATTATTGTTGACCAACGTTTTTCTATAGCAGCAACATGCATGTACCCAACACCTCCTGATTGATCCTTGCAAATATAACTAATATGACTAAGCATGCAGGTAGAGATATATCAAATCTTGGTGCCAAAAAAAAAACAGGAATTAATATGACTCAACATGCAGGTAGTGATAGATCAAATCTTGGTGAAAAAAAGACAGATCAAATCTCATATATGTCCCGATCTAGCGGTTGTTTGCCCCGTTTGTTGCAGCTGCACTTTACTTCACTCCTCGCCGATGCAGCAATGGGTATTCCGTTGATTGGATCTCGTGCTGATTGTATACTTCCATTGTAGATCAGCCGACCCGTGTTGATCCGCGGCACTTCCTCGTATAGTCCAAGCCAGCATTGATTGGTTATAGAGATAGCTCCACTGTCATCACTGATCCGAAATTCCTAAAAGTGATTGTAGGTTGGATGTTTCTAATTTTTGTGACATTTTCCAGTAATTTCTTTTTTTGGTTAACCAATGAATCACTTTTTATATATAAATAGATGATGTGCACCTTTAAAAAATGAAGCACTTGATCACAGAATGTAATGGGACAATGCTGCGAAGTTTAATACACGTCTTGACACAAATATCTGTAGAAAGATATGCATGGCCAGCTTGGTTCTAGTTCCAGCCCATACATATATACCAACTGACACCTGAAATTTTTTCCATTGTCAATTTCACATCGGTAGTTATATGATGTTACGTCATGTTTAATTTATACATATATGTTATTCAATATTTAATACATATTCCTCTTATTGCTGACAAGAATGAAGATTCATCATGTTACAGTGACCACCCGAATAGATGTGCCCACCAATATTGCCTATAAAATACAATTAAAAGTGTGTGGGAAAATTCAACATATCAAATTAAATAGCATCAAGATGAGATGGACACTGCGAATATGTCACACCCCAGCTAGTCCATGCTTTAGAGTGTTGCATCATGTCTACCTTCCATCAGAAACTTGAATTGAGGAATTTTCAAAAGCCTCAGAAAACCTCTAAAAATAACCAACATTTAAATCTTCTCAAATGAGTCCAAGAAAATGTTCCTATTATTCTTTAGAAATATTGGTAAGAGGTAAAATTCAAACCAATATTTTTGGAGTCACAGAAATATTTATTTTGGCCATTTGAATTAATCCAATAACTATTTGCTTTGGATTTATATTTAATATATATTAAATATGACTCCAATAATTCTGGAAGTTTGTGAGTGGCTTTGTATATATTTTAGCAAGCCATATAATAACCTGCAAAATTTATTAAAATGATTTAGTTGCTAAACTAAATCAAAACAGAGGAAGAAAAATAGATAACAGAAACAAATATAAATAGAAGAAGAAGCAGAAACTTACCTGGCGCCCACCAACCGGCCCAGCTCCTGTGCTGGCCCAGCACTGTACAGCCCAGCCCACCACGCGCCCCGGCCACCTCCTCCCTCCTAGCCTGCCTGGCTCCCCCTCGTCGCGCCTAGACGACGCCAGCGCGACGCCTGGACGCCCTGGACCCTTCCTCTCTTCCCCGAACGCTCTCCCCCTCTTCTGTTTCTCACACCCGAGCGGAGATCGCCGTCGCCGACGCCGTTTGCCACGGCCACCATGCTCCCCTCGCCTCCCCACGCTGTCCACGATCTCCACCACCGTCCGCCGCTTCGCCCCACCCTGGCCCCGAGCGCTGGGACGGCCTGCATCGACGGCTGCCTCATCTTCTTCCTCCTCGGTCGCCAGAAGCCGCACGCGCCGATTCGCCGCCGTCTCCGCCTCCCCGAGCTCGTCGTCTACCTCATTCGACCCACCGTGAGCTCCCGCACGCTTTGCCCCTAACCCCATGGCTTGCCGCTCTCCGTAGCCGTCGATTCGTAGCTGGCCGTAGCACGCCGTCGCTTGAGCTCGTCGTCGGCGTAGCTCCGGTGACCATTTGGTCACCCTGGCGTGCCTAACTTGCTCCCCGCATCACGTAGCGCTCCGCTAGCTCTTCACCTCGCTCATTTGCACACCGTAGCACTAACCCGCACCAACCCCGAACTCCGGCAGCCACCGCGGGCTCCACTCCGGCGAACTCCGGCCACCCCAGCTCCAGCCGCTGCCACGAGTGGATGCGGGCGAGTTCCAGCTCCACGTAGATGCCCTCAGCACGCCCAGCCGCGGCCTGTAGCGCCGCCCCGACCAACTCCGGCGAGTTCTGCCGTCGCTGTGGTTGCCGGCGTCACCTGCTGACGTGGCGCCGGTTAATTAGCGCTAATGACCCAGCCAACCACCCATAGAGCCACTGCCATGTGGGCCCCAGTGCCTAAACTAGTTAGTTTAATTTCTCTGTTAGATTAGCACTAATCACAGTGGGCCCCGCCTGTCAACTTTGACTTGGCCACGTCACCTTTGACCGGGTCCCACATGTCAGCCTCTGTAGCTGATTCTATGTCACTGACCAGTGGACCCCACTGGTCAGGTTTGACCTGGTCAGCCGTAGTTGACCGCTGACATCACAGTGACGTCATGCTGATGCAGTAAGTCATTTTCTGGATTTAAGTTAATTCAAGAAATTCCAGAAAATAGTGCTAACTTCTAAAAATCATAGAAATTCAACCGTAACTCCAAATCAAACAAATTATATATGAAAATTGATCAGAAAAATCCAATCTATCCATCTGTACCATTTTAATGCATGTTAGAACAACTTATACCTGCTGATCAGGTCAAATCAATTAAATGGCATTTAAACTCTCACATATGGAGTTTGAATTTGAACCTAGTGTTCAAACCAACCCCATTTAACTTGTTGCTAGATGCATTAGGCCAATCAACAGCATATTGCCATGTCATCTTCATGCATCATATTGTTGCATGGCATTGATTGTGTTTCACCTTTGTTTGTCGGTGTTTGTCCCCTCTCAGTAGACGACGTACCGACGATGAGTTCGATGACACCGATGAAGAACTATATTATCTTCAGAAGTGCCAGGCAAGCAAAACCCCCTTGTTCATTCCGATACAATCCTACTCTCCCGCTCCTGCTCTCTTCTACTGCATTAGGACAACAGTGAGTCATTGGTTACTTGCTGCGGTAGCTGAACCCCTTTATCCTCTGCATGACCTGTCATTGCCACAGTAAATAGATGAAACCCACTAGCATGAGTAGGAGTTGTTTGAGCCCTGTTGTGCCTACTCATTCATGCTTGTTTGTCATGCCTGCTACTGCTTAGAGTTGAGTCAGGTCTGATTCATCGGGGATGAATCAGAGGTGTGTGAACATGTCCTACTATATGTGAGCTAAGTGTGTGAACACGATTTGGTAAAGGTAGCGGTGAGAGGCCATGTAGGAGTACATGGTGGGTTGTCTCATTGAAGCCGTCCTTAGGAACTGAGTTCTGTGTTTGTGATCCATGATTCAGCTACTACCATGCATTGGGCCCTGAAATATGACCCCGCTCGACTTCTTAATCACCCTTGTCCTCTGTCCAGGAGTTGCAAGTAGTTTCTGGTGTTTGTAGTATGCTGGAGGCCATGCGCAGCGCTGACCGGAGGGGTGGGCTGTGATGCGGTAGGCATGTGGCACGGTGTACCGAGCGCCCGTTTGGTGTCTCGGGAACCCTGCACACATCGTTTGGGGCTGTGAGTGAAACTCTGGCCGGATCTCCTCGCGGATGGAACCCGAATAGGCGATAAACCTGGGCTAGAGACTTGAGTGTTTAGGTAGGTCGTGGTCTATACCCACGTCGGCTTTCGCTTGAAGTCTGCCGAGCACATGTCGTGTGCAGATGCTAAGTGGTGGAAACATGTATGAAGAAGTACACCCCTGCAAGGTTAACATCATCTATTCGAATAGCCGTGTCCGCGGTAAAGGACTTCTGGGTTGCATGTACAGTTCATAGACAAGTGAAAGTGGATACTCTAAAACACGCAAGATAAGCGTGAGTGCTATGGATGGCGTTCTCGTAGGGAGACGGGAGCGGATCCATAGTGGTGTATTGATATGGCGAATATGTGGACTCGTGTGCGCCACCTCAAAAGAGTTACTTGCAATCGTAGTTTAGGATAGCCACTGAGTCAAAGCTGGCTTGCTGCAGTTAAACCCCACCATCCCCTTTGTTGATAATGATGCATATGTAGTTAGTTCTGATGTAAGTCTTGCTGGGTACATTTGTACTCACGTTTGCATATTTTACGATTTTGCAGAGACTTCCGTCTCACTAGTAGTTCCGTGTGGACTTCGACGTTTAGCTTGTTACCTCAGCTACGATCTTGTGCCTCGACAAGATCTGGTAGACAGTCGGGCTTCTCAGCCTTTTTCATTTGTAGTTGTCTGTACTCAGACATGTTAAGCTTCCGCATGTATTTGATTTGTATGCTCTGAATGTTGGGTCGTGAGACCCATGTTTGTAATATCTCGCTCCTCGGAGCCTATTGAATAAATACTTGAGTTGTAGAGTCATGTTGTGATGTCATGTTGTATTTGCACATATCGAGCATATTGTGTGTATGTTATTGAAATGCTTGGTATGTGTGGGATCTGACTATCTAGTTGTTTATCCTTGGTAGCCTCTCTTACCGGGAAATGTCTCCTAGTGCTTCCACTGAGCCTTGGTAGCTTGCTACTGCTCCGGATCACTTAGGCTGGCCGGCATGTGTCCTTCTTCGTTCCTGTGTCTGTCCCTTCGGGGAAATGTCACGCGGTGTCTACCAGAGTCCTGTTAGCCTGCTACAGCCCGATTTACCGGAGTCCTGCTAGCCCAGTTGCTATAGCCCGGATTCACTCGCTGATGACCGACACGTTCCATGCTGGGTCATGGATGCCTGTCCCTGTAAGTCTGTGCCACTTTGGGTTTATGACTAGCCATGTCAGCCCGGGCTCCTTATCATATGGATGCTAGCGACACTATCATATACGTGTGCCAAAAGGCGCAAACGGTCCCGGGCAAAGGTAAGGCGACACCCGTGGGAATACCGTGCGTGAGGCCGTAAAGTGATATGAGGTGTTACATGCTAGATCGATGTGGTATTGAGTCGGGGTCCTGACAGAATATCTTCTTTTGGTGACTCAGATAGCTTTGATGGTCTGATACTAACCAATGGGTATATGAACCCCTCGTGCACCTGAGAAGCATAATGCTATTACAACCCCTTTGACTTGCAAAAAATCAACCAAAAAAATCCACATCAAAAGTATACATTCTGTACAATTATAGCTACAGCCCAACTATACTTCACCTTGTCTGCTCAATCAAGGGGAAAGTTCAGAACTATACTACATGTTGAGGAGATGTCCATGCCCTACGGTACGCAGCAGGCGCTTACGTGCCGGGCATCACGACAAGCTTGATGTTGAACACAGCCCCGCCGCCAGTCTTGACAGGCCATCACTGATTGAAGATAAATAATATATTATTCTCAGTGTGATTATCAAAGGTATCTTTTTCACATGAATCGCCATGTAGCTTGCTGGACGTAACCAACAATGCCTGTATAGTTGAAAATCAGTGTACTGTACGCACGATCAAGACAAGCTCTTTTCTTATTAGGTCTCCTGTGCCATGAAAACAATCATAAAGAAAGAATGATGCATGAATCAAAGATATAAATCAAGAATACATATGTGATGTGCCTCAGCAAATAAAAAAAGGAAAAATAAAACAAAGAGATGCATACGCCTTACATCTTAAGATGATCTTGCCTCACGCTGCATATGAGCACCCAACACTGGATCACATCCACATATTTGACGTGATCTGTTGTTAACTACTGTCTATGGTGATGAGTTTGATTTGGGATCTGGCGTCAACTGCTGCTAATGAGTTGGATTTGGGCAACGGCTGCGCACCAAGTCTCGCGGAAGAGAGATGTACTACCGATTGACGACGTGATCTGCCATGAACTGTCGCTGATGAGTTGAATGAGTTGTATTTGGGCGATGGCTGCACATCAAGTTGCATGGAAGAGATCTGTATGGGCATGGAGAGAAGAAGCGTACATCTCTAGAAGAGAAGAAGCGTTCATGCATCAGATTGATAACTTTAGGGTTAAGATGATCTACCTTTGGCCAGAAGTTTTTTACTTTTGAGGGAGAATATAATACAATGGATATTTGAGGAAATATTTTTTTGTAATGGCAACGATGGGTAATTTTGAGAGGATGGCACGGTGGGTAATTTATTTGCCTTTACAGTGGATCTAACGGTTGTTTTTTTATTAATATACTGAATTAATGGTTAGATTCTGTTTTTTGTGGGATTTTCTTGCATATTCTCTATTTTCTGGTTAACTCATCAGATACTTTATATATATAATAGATTTCTAGGCCTTTTGCAAATCTTTTGCAAAAGGATATTCCTTTTGTTTTTTATAATGATTGTTTGTAAGCCTTCAAAACATTTAAGAAAGCCTTAATTTCTACACCTGTTGTTCAACCTTCTGATTGGAACTTGCCTTTTAAAATTATGTGTGATGCTAGTGATTATGCTGTTGGTGTTGTTCTAGGACAACGAGTTGATAAGAAACTAAATGTTATCCACTATCCTAGTAAAACTCTGGACAGTGCTCAACGAAATTATGCTACTACTGAAAAAGAATTCTTAGCAGTGGTGTTTGCTTTTGATAAATATAGATCCTACATTGTTGATTCCAAAGTGGCCGTTCACACCGATCATGTTGCTATGAAATATCTTATGGGAAAAAAAGATGCTAAACCTAGACTCATTAGGTGGGTTCTTCTACTACAAGAATTTGATTTGCACATCATTGATAGAAGTCTAGGCTTGAAAATATTCTTGATGACCCACAACCTATTAATGATAGCTTTCCTGATTAACAGTTAGCTGCAATAAATGTTTATTATAGTACTCCTTGGTATGCTGATTATGCTAATTATATTGTTGCTAAATACATACCACCTAGCTTCACTTACCAAGAAAATAAAAAATTCTTCTATGATTTAAGACATTACTTTTGGGATGACCCACATCTTTATAAAGAAGGAGCATATGGTATTATCAGAAGTTATGTACCTAACAGGAACAAATCCTACGGAAATGTCACTCCGAAGCTTATGGAGGACATCACGCGGGAGACAGAACTGCTTATAATGTATTGCATTATGGGTTTTATTGGCCTACTCTTTTCAAGGATGCCTATAAGTTCATCTTATCTTGTGATGAATGTCAAAGAATAGGTAAATACCGGTAAGCGTCAAGAAATGCCTATGAATTATTCACTTGCTGTTGAACCATTTGATGTTTGGGGATTCGATTTCATGGGACCTTTTCCTTCCTCTAATGGGTATACTCATATTTTGGTTGATGTTGATTATGTTACTAAGTGGGTAGAAGCTATTCCAACTAGCAGTGATGGTCACAACACCTCAATTAAAATGCTTAAGGAAGTTAAATGCTTAAGGAAGTTATTTTCCCAAGATTTGGAGTCCCTAGATATTTAATGACTGAAGGTGGTTCACACTTTATTCATGGTGCTTTCCGTAAAATGCTTGCTAAGTATGATGTTAACCATAGAATTGCATCACCCTATCATCCTCAGTCTAGTGATCAAGTTGAAATTAGCAATAGAGAAATAAAACAAATTTTACAAAAGACTGTCAATAGGTGATACGTCTCCAACGTATCTATAATTTATGAAGTATTCATGCTAATATATTATCATTCTTGGATATTTTACAATCATTTTATAGCAACTTTATATCATTTTTGGGGACTAAGCTATTGACCGAGTGCCCAGTGCCAGTTGCTGTTTTTTGCTTGTTTTTTACATCGCAGGAAATCAATATCAAACGGAGTCCAAACACCGTGTAACTTTTTGGAGATTTTTTATGGACCAGCGGGAACCCAATGGGCATGAGCTGCACCTGGGGGGTGCCCCGAGGGGGCACAACCCACCAGGGCGCGCCAGGCACCCCCTAGCGCGCCCAGGTGGGTTGTGCCCACCTCGGTGGCCTCCCGCACCCCCTCTTTGCACTATAAATTCCCAAATATTCCGAAACCCATTGGGGGTAGCCCTAGATCAAAAGTTCTGTCGCTGCCAGGCCTCTGTATCCACGAGATCCAATCTAGACCCCATTTCGGCACCCTGTCGGAGGGAGGAATCATCCCCGGTGGCCATCTTCATCATCCCGGCAGCCACCACGATGAGGAGGGAGTAGTCCACCCTCGGGGCCGAGGGTTAGTACCAGTAGCTATGTGTTTGATCTCTCTCTCTCTCTCATGATCTATATCATGGGCTTTGTTAATATGGTCGGATCATATAACATTCTCACCTCTATACTCTTGTTATGATGAATTGAATCTTTACCCTTCAAAGTTTTGTCTTGTCGGATTGAATATTCGGAGATGAGAACACATGCTATATGTCTTGCAATATGAATACTTGAGGTGACAATGAGGTATCTTATTGATTCACTTGATATGTGTTATGGCATTCAACTCGTGGATTCCCGCGGTGATATTGGGGTAATCTATGCATAGGGATTGATGCACATTTTTCTCCGACGGAAACTTTGGGGTCTCTTTATAGTTATTTGTGTGGATTGAGTATTATGAATATGAATTTGTTTGGTGTTATTCTAGTACAAACTCTAGGATAGATCGAATGGAAAAAAGAGCTTTGTGTTATTTTAGTACGAACTCTTGAATAGATCAAACGGAAAGAATAGCTTTGAGGTGGTTTCGTGACCTACAAACACTTCCTATCTTTTGTTCTCCGCTAATAGGAACCTTGGGAGTGATTATTTATTGCACTTTCAGGGATAATCATATGATCCAACTATGTTAGCATTGTTGAGAGGTTGCACTAGCGAAAGTACGGACCCTAGGCCTCATTTTTAAGCATTGCAACACCATTTTTGTGCCCGTTTACTATTTGCTACCTTGTTGTTTTTATTTATTCAGATTATAAAAATATATTTCTACCATCCATATTACACTTTTATCACCATCTCTTTGCCGAACTAGTGCACCTATACAATTTGCCATTGTATTGGGTGTGTTCGGGACACAAGAGATTTCTTGTATTTGGTTGCAGGATCGTTTGAGAGAGACCATCTTCATCATACACCTCTCACAGATTGATAAACCTTAGGTCATCCACTTGAGGGAAAATTTCTACTGTCCTACAAAACTCTGCGCTTGGAGGGCCAACACGTGTCTATAAGAATAAAGTTGCATAGTAGACATCAAGCTCTTTTCTGGCGCCGTTGCAGGGGAGGTTAGGAAACCGGCACTCACACTCCGGCAGCGAAGCTCTTTTCCGGCGCTGTTGCCGGGGAGGTGAGTGCTTGAAGGTATATCTTTAGATCTTGCAATTGAATCTTTTAGTTTCTTGTTTTATCACTACTTTGGTTCGTAAAATAAAACTACAAAAAAATATGGAATTGAGGTTGCATCATATTATTGATCATCTTTATAATATCTTTCTTGAAAATGATGGTTCGGAAAATTGTGCTCAATTGTTAGAAAAAGAACTCAATAAAATGTTTGGCACAAAATATTTGAATGATGAGCATGATTGCAATGTTGTTAGTATTAATTCTTTGAATATCCATGATGCTAATGATATGCAAAGCTACAAGCTTGGGGATGCTATGTTTGATGAAGATGATATTTTTAGTCCCCCAAGTTTTGATGAGAAAATTTATTATGATGAAAGAATGTCTCCTATTTATGATGATTATGGTGATGACATGTATGCTATAAAGAATAATGATAACCATGAAACTTGTCATCATGATTTTAATTTTCAATCACATGATAGTTATTTTGTTGAATTTGCTCTCACTATTATTCATGTGAATAAATTTGCCTATGTGGAGAGTACTAAAATTTCTATGCTCGTGCATCATGAAAAGAGTGATTTATGTGATAGTTATATTGTTGAATTAATTCACGATGCTACTGAAAATTATTATGGGAGAGGAACATGTGCTTCTACATATTGCAATAATATCAAGTTTCCTCTCTTTATGTTGAAAGTTTTGAAGTTGTGCTTGTTTTGCCTTCCTATGCTAGTTGATTCTTGCTCTCATGATTTGTTTGATCACAAATCTCTATGCATAGTAAGTGGGTTAGACTTAAATGTGCTAGTCATGTGATTCATGATGCTCTTGTTATGTTTCAATTTTTATCTTTTATGCGAGCATCATTGAAATCATCATGCGTAGCTAAAAGGCATTAAAGAAAAGTGCTTGTTGGGAGATTAGGATATTGTAGTAATCATGTTTTATTGTCTTTGTTTCAATAAAGTGCCAATTAAAGCCATTGGGATGATATTGGGTGATAGTTGATTTGATCTTGCTGAAAAACAGAAACTCTTGCGCTCACTAAAATAGCTCTCCTTTTTAACAGAAGGGTGATTTTGAGTTGATTATTTTTGCAGAAGATTAATATACAAATATCTCACGTGTTCCAATTTTTATCATAATTTTTGGAGTATCAGAAGTATGGTTTGAGTACAGATTACTACAGACTGTTCTGTTTTTGACAGATTCTGTTTTCAATGCATAGTTTGCTTGTTTCCTTGTTTCTGTGGCTTATATTGCTCAATATAAAATGTGAAAATTATATACTACAGTAGGAATTGTGTTTAAATAATTATGAATCTTGTATTTTATAGTACCAAAAGTTAAATGATTTGGTCTTTATCATACTAACCTATCTTACAAGGTTCCATTGAGTTTTGTGTGATTGAAGTTTTCAAGTTTTGGGTGAAATGTCGATATGATGAGAATAAGGAGTGACAAAACACTAACCTTGGGGATTCCCAAGGCACCCCTAAGGTAATATTCAAGGAAGATCCAAGCAACTAAGCTTGGGGATGCCCCGGAAGGCATCCTCTCTTTCGTCTCCAACATTATTGGTAACCTCAGTTGGAGCTTTGTTTTCATTCGTCACATGATATGTGTTTTGCTTGGAGTGTCAATTTATTTTGCTAGGATTTGCTTGTTGTTATTTAGAATAATGTTTTTCATCTTTTATTTCATTAAAAGTGGCAATGATAGCCTTTGCCATGCTTATTTTGCAAGTATACTTGTTGCTGTTTGAAAACAGAAAGTTTATCGATGTTGCAAAAATTCCCTAGAAAAGTCAGAATATGATAAATTGTTGAAACTTTTTTAAAAATAAGCCCTGATAAATTTTCTACAGTTTACTATTTTTCTCATAATTTTTGGAGTTAGGGAAGTATGATGAATCTTGCATTCTTTATAGACTATACTATTTTGGCAGATTGCTGTTATGTTTGCATTGTTTGCATATATTTGCTTGTTTAATGATTCTATTTGAAGATAGGAGTATTAAATATGCAGAGGCATTTAGTATGCAATGTTAAATAATAATTTTAGTGATTTTCTACAGTAGAGAACGGTAAGGTTTTGCACTGATTTATATTAACTTATCTCATGAGTTCTTGTTGAGTTTTGTGTGGATGAAGTTTTTGAGATTTAGGGAAACTGTGGTATAAGAGGAATTAAGGAGACACAAAAGCTCAAGGCCTCCCAAGCTAATATTTCAATAAGTCTCAAGCATCTAAGCTTGGGGATGCCCTGGTAGGCATCCCACCTTTTTGTCGGATTAAGGGATCCGCAGACCCTTGAGAGGTTCGAACTCTAGGGTGCATGCGGAGATGTCAACCTACCCAGCCAGCCTACTCGCGATCCTCTGAAGCCTAGCGTGTCAAGCTCAAAGAGACACAGAGACACAGAAGTTTATCCTGGTTCAGGCCACCTTGTGCTGTAATACCCTACTCCAGCGTTTTTGGTGGATTGCCTCGAAGGGCTGAGGATGAACTAGTACAGTGGATGAACTGGCCTCGAGAGGTGAGGTGTTCTTGAGCTAGTGTGGTGTGTTCTAATTCTGCTTGCCTTGTCTCGTTCCCTTTCTATGGTGGTGGATAGTCCTATTTATAGTGGCCTTGGTCCTCTTCTCAAATGTTGGCGGGAAGGGATCCCATAACAGCTGGATTTGAAAGGGGACAAGTAGTACAACTTATCCTGACAAAAGTAGTCTTCGCCTGCGAAAAGCCTCTGGTCGTGACGCTGCGGTGGGCTCATTGATGACCTCCGTCCTGCCGTCCTGACGGTCTTGGTCTCGTTGCACCAAAATGGAAACCTTTTGCCGATTCTTCGGGACTCCGCACCTGTGGCTTGCCTCCTTTGCACCGAAGAGGAAACCTACGCTCCGCGCCCATCTGGCGCCCACCTAGCCTTGGTCGTCATGGCTCACGTTAGCTGAGCCTCATGAGGTAACCTTTCATAGAACTCTCCGCCCCTCAGGAGCCAGCCTGAGGAGGCCGATCCCCTCGGGGGTCTTGGCGTTGCCCGCCTCGCGAGGGTCTTGTGGTGTTGATTGTTGAAGCTGGGCCGTACCAGGCCATCGATGGAGCCACGTGGTGGGCACCAGGCAGGCATGGCTGGATACCCCCAAATCCAGGATGCTGATAGTAGCCCCTGGGTCCAAGGCGCGCTCAGACTTGGCTTCCAGGCGAATCCAAAGGGCAAGTGCGGAGCGCCGTGGGAACTAACCGTCTGCGGCCTTGATGACGCGTGGCGATTGATGGGACGTGGGCGACTCCACTTCCCCACGCTGCCTTAGCAACCGTTTCCATCTGACAAAAGGGTTGCCACCTGCTGCCAGGATTTCATTGCCTCTTCTTCATCTGGCTCTAGATCCACTTCTCCCAACGGTGGAAGAACTCACCAGGTCTGCCGATCCCCCCCAATCTCCTACTCAATGGCCACCGAGAAAACCACGGCTTCTGCCTTTGCTGCCGGCTCCGCCTGGTATGAGCCGGTGCTGCTTGCGCTCTGCATGGCCGGGGAGAAGCTCCAGACCGCGCTGATGAAGCCATGTACCTAGGGTAGGGTCATGGACCTGTCCAAGGTACCCTTCCCAAGGACATCTCTAGAAGAAACTACCTTTCAGTCGACCTCGAAGGATTCCACTCGACGGACTCGAAGACACTTGACCATGAAGCCATTCACTCGACCACCGGGAGATCCAGAGTCACTCTGCACACAAACGGTCTGTCATTAAGTAGTCTTTATGGTCATGATAGCACTTTATGTATGGCGTTACCAGCAACGCCAGGCCTTAATGTACTTTAAACCCTACATAACTGAGGGCCGGAGGGGTCTGGCGGACTCTATATCAGCGACCCCCCTCCTCAGTGTAAAGGGTTCGCAACCCTGTAACTCATACACATATAATCCAGTCGACCGCTGTAGGACCTTGAAGTATGTCTAGAGGGGGGGCGATTAGACTACTTAACCAATAAAAACTTAACCTTTCCCCAATTTTAGAGTTTGGCAGATTTTAGCTACTTTCGGACAAGTCAAGCAATCATCACACTATTCAAGCAAGCATGCAAAGAGTATATAGGCAGCGGAAATTAAAGCATGCAACTTGCAAGAAAGTAAAGGGAAGGGTTTGGAGGATTCAAATGCAATTGGAGACACGGATGTTTTTGGCGTGGTTCCGATAGGTGGTGCTATCGTACATCCATGTTGATGGAGACTTCAACCCACGAAGGGTAACGGCTGCGCGAGTCCATGGAGGGCTCCACCCACAAGGGGTCCACGAAGAAGCAACCTTGTCTATCCCACCATGGCCGTCGCCCACGAAGGACTTGCCTCACTAGCGGTAGATCTTCACGAGTAGACGATCTCCTTGCCCTTACAAACTCCTTGGTTCAACTCCACAATCTTGTCGGAGGCTCCCAAGTGACACCTAGCCAATCTAGGAGACACCACTCTCCAAGAAGTAACAAATGGTGCGTTGATGATGAACTCCTTGCTCTTGTGCTTCAAATGATAGTCTCCCCAACACTCAACTCTCTCTCATAGGTTTTGGATCTGGTGGAAAGAGGGTTTGAGTGAAAAGCAACTTGGGAAAGTCTAGAGATCAAGATTCATATGGTAGGAATGGAGTATCTTGGCCTCAACACATGAGTAGGTGGTTCTCTCTCAGAAATGGTAAGTTGGAAGTGTAGGTTCGTTCTGATGGCTCTCTCCACGAATGAAGAGGAGGTGGAGGGGTATATATATGTCGGATTTAGGGTTCCAACAGACCCTTGAGGTTCGAACACTGGGGTGCGCGCGGAGATTTCGCCTTCTACCTACCTGTTCCTCACCGAATCTCTAGGATCTAAACTACGAAAAGAACAACACAAGAGACACAGGGTTTATACTGGTTCAGGCCACCATTGTGGTGTAATACCCTACTCCAGTGTGTGGTGTGGTGGATTGCCTCTTGGGCTGATGACGAACAATACAAGGAAGAACAGCCTCGCGAGGGTCTGTTCTTGGCTGGTGCGATGAACTGCCAGCAGGAGTTCAGTCGCCCTATCTCTCTCTCTTTCTATTCTAGATGTATGCCAGATACCAGATGTATGTCCCATTCCCGATGCCTCTACCCCTGGGGTGGCTTGTCCTATTTATAGGCAAAGGCACTGGGCCTCTTCCCAAATATTGAGCGGGAAGGGCGCCAACAATTGGCCATTTTGAAGGGGAACAACGGGTACACTTATCCTGACTAAAGTTGGTCCGTGCCTGTCAAAGGCTCTGGTGGTGACGCCTGCTTGGGCTCCACAATGACTTCCTCCCTGCCGTTGGGCTGGTCTTGGTCTTGTTGCACCGAAATGGATGCCTTTGCTTGATGCTCTCGCCTGCGCTTGCTCCCTTTGCACCAAAGAGGAAAGGAGGACACTGCGCGGGCTGGCGCCCGACTAGCGCCCTTGGTCATCATGGCTTGCATCATGGGCACCTCGCAAGGTACCCCGCCTTGAACTCTCCGCCTCCTCGTGAGCCAGCATGATGAGGCCGTGCCTGAGGAAGCTCCTTGTCGTCCGCCCCGCGAGGCTTGGCCCCTCACGAGGGTCTTGAGCTTTTGTTGATGAAGATGGGCCGTGCTGGGCCCCCTTTGAGCCATGCCACAGGCCGCAGGCTGGCAAGTCTGGAGACCCCCGTTCCCAGAACGCCGACAGTAGCCCCCAGGCCCAAGGCGCGCCCGGACTTGGCCGAGCAGAGAGGCGAAAGGGCAAGTGCGAAGCGTCGCGGGCCCTAACAGCCTGCGGCCTTGGGCGCTGTGTGGCGGTTGATTGGACGTGGGCGGCACTGCTTCCCCATGATGCCTCGGCAACTGCACGGATTCGACAAGTCCCTGCATGCAAAGAGGGTCATGATTACCTGCGATCGTGGCGGTCGACGGTTGGCCTTCGCCGGTTATAAGTATGGAACGGCGCGTGCCCTTCCAGTCTATCTATCCTCGCCTCTCCTTCTTCCTGATCCTTGCTCCGTCTTGCTGCAATGGCTCCGATCCGCCAGTTCTCCGCAGCAGAGAAAGGAAAGGCTCCCCAAGAGGATCCCGACCCGCTTCCACCGAAGAAACGGCTTGCCCTCTGCCATCGGGGTGAAGGCGCCCGCCAGGAAGTGCTGAGGCCCTGGTGTGAGCGGCCACCACCAGGGTTCCCACATCCCTTGTTCGCCCATATCGAGGGCTCTGAAGGAGTCGACGCCGAACGCCACGGGCGGCGCTGCCGTCGGCGCCGGCGGGTCACAAAGGTGTGCGTCTTTCCCCCTGGAGTCCACGCCGAAGGCTCCTCCCGAGAGTTCGTGCTTCACGCCGCCACGCCTCCTAAGTCTTGGATTCGCCTTCCCCCTTTCTTCGCCTCCGTCATCCCGCAGGGGGAACCCCTGGGGCTTTGGCTGCAGCACGCCGGCTGCAGCACCCTCGCGACCGGGGCAGAGGTCGCGGTCGTTGCCCCGGGCGAGGTCTTCATGACTTGAGGCTGGGGCGAGGTCGCTCGGGTCTGCAGGACAAGGGGCGCCCTCGCGATCCATCTGGAGTATGAAGGTGCTTCGGTGATGTCCTTCAAGGTCTTCGATGCGGAGGGTCGCCGGCTGGAGTGTTGCCCCGGGAGATGCGGTCGAGACCCTGCTGCAGCGAGACAAAGGCCGGCCAACCGCTCCCTTCGCAGTTCCTTAGGCGATAAAGGTGCTGGAGGATCCAGCGATTCTGCCGAGCTCTTCGCGACTCCGGAGACGAGCGACGACAGCAACGAGCCCCCGAGCCTGCGCCGCTCTCGGAGCAGGGCGGGCTCGTCAGGCCGTTGCCGCCCCTGATTTGGATGGGGTTGGCGCTGGTGCTGGACGGCCCACTGTTGATGATGGCATCTGCCGCGATGGTCCCTGTAGTCAGGACTCCTTAGGATTCGCGTCTTTTGTCCCTGCGAGGAACCAAGAATTTACCCCGTGGTGGCTTGTAAGATGTTTGTAGCTCCGTTCGTCAATATGATCCTCATTGTGAAGCAGTGCGAGATGCTTATTCCGTCTTAGCTTAGTTTCTTCCTTTCAGACCTCGTGAGGGCTTGATGCTCTGCGCCGACAAGTCCCAGTCCCAAGACGGCTTCAGCCGTCGCTGGTATGCCAGGTCGCGATGCCGTGGTCAAGGCCAGTAGGTGAGCGGCCCGAGGCCCCGTAAGAGCCCATGAGTCACGATGCTCAGGAGGTCCCCCTTGGCGCTCAAGCAGCCATCATTCGGTGAGAAAGGAGAGCGGCGTTGCTAAGACGGGATTGCATTAGGTGCGGGGATGGTGCTGCGATAGCTAGTGTTCCCGGAGAGTGACTTATCTCGAGGGTCAGGAAACGCTTCCTGGTGCGGCGCTAGGTCCGTGCCTTGGCCCGCGAGGGGTTGCTTGGCGAGGTCCTCGCGTGCTTCTCTCCTCTCGCCTTCGCTCCCCTTTCTGCTCTACGTCCTCGGGTCCCGGCCCTCGAGCGAGTCTCAGCTGTCGCTGGTATGCCAGGTCACGATGCCGTGGACAAGGCCATAGTGTGAGGGCTGGAGAGCCAGTCGGAGCCCTGAGTTGTGATGCTCAGGTACCCCCCCCTTTAACGTGCAAGCGGTTTGCGTGGACGAGAGTGAAGAAGACACCGTGAGGGCCTCGCATGACGATGCTCCTTGAAGGGACCCTGCAGGCTCATCACGGAAGGAACGAGAGTTCGTTGCGGCAATCGACAGTTAGCCGTTAGTTGCTTTGGAGAGGCGACGAGGCATGAAAGGCCTGGTGAGGTGTATCGGTTCACCCGCGAGCCAGCGCGGGACTCACGGGGCCCTACCCCAAGGCGGGTTGCGCCTGGCACTGGGCCTTATCTTGGAGTGTGTTCCTGCAAATTTGGCTAGATGTCGGTGCTCTACGTCCTCGGGTCCCGGCTCTCGAGCTGGTCTCAGCCGTCGCTGGTATGCCAGGGTGTGATGCCGTGGAAAAGACCAGAGGGTGAGGGCCGGAGAGCCGGTAGGAGCCCTGAGTCGCGATGCTCAGGAACCCCCCTTTAACGCGCAAGTTGGGTTAGATGTCGAAACTCTATGTCCTCGGGTCTCGACTCTCGAGCTGGTCTCATCCGTTGCTGGTATGCCAGGGCGCGATGCCGTGGACAAGACCAGAGGGTGAGGGCCGGAGAGCCGGTAGGATCCCTGAGTCGCGATGCTCAGGCACCCCCCTTTAACGCGCAAGCTTGCTACATCCAAGAAGAAAAGGTACCATGAACAGGCACCAAATAACAAGCATGATGGGTCGAAAGCATGGCCCTAAGATAAATGCAAGAGGGGTACACGCCACTGGGACTGACCCGAGCGGCTTGGGGGTAATGCAGCCCAAGGGGCGCCCCAGCAGAGTAAGCTAAGAACATGAAATAAAAGGGATACACGCCGCAAGGACGGACCCACGCGGCCTGGGAATAATGCGGCCCTGAGGGCGCTCCCAGCTGGAAATGAAATTTGAAAGATGTCACCTGATGATGCTGAAGATGAAGGGGTGTTGATGTAGCAGACTCGGTGGGCTGCGGGAGCCGATCCTCACGAGCCCCCAGGCCCTGGGGCCTCGGGAGGCTCCGGAGGCGCTGGTGGCTCCTCGCGGACCATCTCCATCTCCACCAGGGCTGCGGAACGCCTGACCTCTTGAGCCTCCAGGATGGCCCTCATGAGGCACTGGTACACGGCAGCCGCGTTCGGCAAGCCATAAGGCATGCGAACATAGCTGTGGGGCGGACCCTCGCAACGTCCCACTCGCGAAGGCCAGAGGCGCTCCTGAGACGCGGCTCGGTTGAGCCCTGGTATGTCGATGCAGATGCGCAGCCCACCATCCTCGCCTGGATGGGGGGCCACAGCGGGTAAGCGGCGGCTGCCTCTCATGACTCTTGACTCCTGTAGCTCCTGAATGGCCTTGCTGACGAACTCCTGAGGGTTTGGCCCTCCTTGCCTTGCTCCTTCTTGATGGAAACATGCTTCGAAACACGCCTCCACGTGGTGCCCAAGCGCCTCCCTCGTGACCTTGGCGAGGCCGGCGGCCCTCCAGGGGAGAGCCCCCGAGCCCTGCCTGAGGAGGGCACTGGGCGCGCTTCCCTATGTGATGGAAGGAGGTTCCCCCTGAGCAGGCGCGGGCCCTGAGGGACCTGCCTCCTGAGGGGCCGGACCGGACGATGTCTTCTTCTTCTTGGGGGCGGCCTCGGGAGGCCTCCTGCTTCCGCGATCCGGGTCTTCCAGTGCTGCGGCCTGAAAGGCTCGCTCCAGGGAGCATACTGCGTCTCTCTCTTCGCAGGGCACCATGATGACTCCGCCACTTCCTGGCATCTTGAAGACGTTGTAGCCATGGTGGGTTACGGCCATGAACTTGGCCAGCGCCGGGTACCTGAGGATGGCGTTGTACGGCAGGCGAATGTGGGCGACATCGAAATCGATGAGCTCGGTGCGGTAGTTGTCGCGTGCCCCGAAGGTGACAGGAAGGCGGACCTGCCCAATCGGGACCGTGGAGCCGTTGGTGACTCCGGAGAAAGGCTTGGTTGGCTGAAGCTGATTGTAGGGCACTTGGAGATTGTTGAACATTTTCACGGACAGGACATTGAGCCCTACCCCGCCATCGATGAGGGTCCTGGTGACTAGCACGTTGCTGATGATTGGGGAACAAAGCATCGGGAGAACTCCGGCTGTGGCCGCGCACTTGAGCTGATCCGCAGAGCTGAACGTGATGGCGCACGCCGACCACCTGAGAGGGCGCGTGGCCTCGAGCTTGGGGAGGACTGCATTCACTTCGCGGGCGAACTGCTTGAAGATGCGCTGAGAGGCTGGGGCTTGAGCTCCGCCCAGGATGCAGGCGATCGCACGTGGTTCCTGGAAGCCCCCACCCCCTCATCCTGATGACGGTCCTCATTTCTCCTTGGCTACGGCGGCAGCGGAGGGAGGCCTACGTTACCTTGCGGGCGATCCTCACGAGGCTGATCCCTCCAGCCTCCCTCGCGAGGCGGGTCCTGCCAATGATCCTCGCGAGGTTGGTCGCGCCACCCTTGACGTGGGCCGCGGTCTTCCCAGCGTCATGTGTTCCTTCCTCCTCCTCGGCCGTAGCCCCGGTCGCTGCGGTCGGGACGTCGGCCGACCCTTCCTTCACGCACGGCCCGGAGCTCTTGGCATTCATTGGTGTTATGGGTGTGGAGGTCGTGGTACACGCAGTACCGACTGCCCTTGGAGGATTCGGGCTGATCTCTGCCCCGCTTGGTGTCTGGTTCTGTCGCGAGCACGGCAGCCTCCTTGCGCTTCATGTCCTTGGCCTTGGGCTTCTTCTCTTCTGGGTCTGCGGCAGGCAGCTCGAGGAGGGAGAGACGCCCTTCCTCAGCCCTGGCGCACTTGGTCACCAGGTTGAACAGCTCCAAGGAAGTGCATAGATCTTCATGCATTGCGAGCTCCTCCTTCATTTTGACGTCGCGCACGCTGTCAGAGAAGGCTGAGATTATGGCCTCCTCGGTCACCTTGGGAATCTTGAGGTGCGCGTTGTTGAAGCGCTGGATGTACTTCTGTAGGGTTTCCCCTGGTTGCTGCTTGATGCGGCGCATGTCGCTCACGACGGGTGGCCGGTCGGGAGTACCCTGGAAGTTGGCGATGAAGCGGGTGCGCATCTCGTCCCAGGAGGAGATCGTGCCTGGGGCCAGGTTCAAGAGCCAGGTGCGGGCCCCGTCCTTGAGCGCCATGGGAAACCAGTTTGCCATGACCTTCTCGTCTCTGTTGGCAGCCTCGATGCCCAGCTCGTAGAGCTGGAGGAACTCTGCAGGTTCAGCCGTGCCGTCGTAGCGAGGAGGCAGGTCTGGCTTGAACTTGCCGGGCCACGCGACGGTGCGCAGCTCGGTGGTGAAGGTGCGGCAGCCCGCTACGGCAACGGGAGGCCTTGGGTGACGAAGAGCTTGGTCCTGCGGGTCCCCATGCGCTGCAGCTGGGAGCAGCGCGGGGTCTTGACGTGCTGGAGCAGGAGCATGGTCGGGACGAGCCGGAGCAGGGAGCGCTCGGGCAGCTTCTCGAGGGCGAGGGACTTCTTGGCAGCTCTGCTCTTTCCGCGCTGGCGCCTAACGGAGCGGGTTCCGCCCAGGGGTCGCGTGCCTTGGGGCCAGGGCGCCTTCTTGAGGGGGAGGCGGCTGTGGTGCCCCAGGAGCTTCATTGCCCGCGCAGGGCGGGGCACGATGCAGCGAGAAGGACAGCGCAGGGGAGCCCCCAGCGGCGCGGACGAGTTCGGCGACTCGATCGAGCCACTCTTCGTAGACGTCGTCGATTGGGCGGTAGCGCAGGAGCTCGTTTGCCGCGATGAGCACAGCTCAAGCCTCCATGGCTGCGCGGGGCGCGCGGGACGAAGAACCAGCAGGGGTGAGCGAGGGTGTGGCGGTGCGGCCGTCTTGCCTCATGGACGGGTGCTGGGACGATGCTTGCTGCTCGTTCCCAGCCGGGCCGGTGGCGGCGTTGACGGCAGGTGACGGGGAATGACGTGGGCGCCCGCCGACGGGAGCCGTCTGGGCGATGCGGGAAGCAAGGGCGGCTCGGTGCTCGGTGCGAGCCCGACGTGTGTCAGACATGGATACGACGGTCGAAGAAGAACAGGGCAACGAAAGAAGAATTCCGGAGCACCCATACCTGGCGCGCCAAATGTCGAATTTAGGGTTCCGGCAGACCCTTGAGGTTCGAACACTGGGGTGCGCACGCAGATTTTGCCTTCTACCTACCTGTTCCTCACTGAATCACTAGGATCTAAACTACAAAAAGAACAACACAAGAGACACAGGGTTTATACTGGTTCAGGCCACCATTGTGGTGTAATACCCTACTCCAGTGTGTGGTGTGGTGGATTGCCTCTTGGGCTGATGATGAACAATATAAGGAAGAACAGCCTCGCGAGGGTCTGTTCTTGGCTGGTGCGATGAACTGCTAGCAGGAGTTCAGTCGCCCTATCTCTCTCTCTTTCTATTCTAGATGTATGCCACATACCAGATGTATGTCCCATTCCCGATGCCTCTACCCCTGGGGTGGCTAGTCCTATTTATAGGCAAAGGCCCTGGGCCTCTTCCCAAATATTGAGCGGGAAGGGCGCCAACAATTGGCCATCTTGAAGGGGAACAACGGGTACACTTATCCTGACTAAAGTTGGTCCGCGCCTGTCAAAGGCTTTGGTGGTGACGCCTGCTTGGGCTCCACAATGACTTCCTCCCTGCCGTTGGGCTGGTCTTGGTCTTGTTGCACCGAAATGGATGCCTTTGCTTGATGCTATCGCCTGCGCTTGCTCCCTTTGCACCAAAGAGGAAAGGAAGACACTACGCGGGCTGGCGCCCGACTGGCGCCCTTGGTCGTCATGGCTTGCGTCATGGGCACGTCGCGAGGTACCCCGCCTTGAACTCTCCGCCTCCTCGTGAGCCAGCATGATGAGGCCATGCCTGAGGAAGCTCCTTGTCGTCCGCCCCGCGAGGCTTGGCCCCTCGCGAGGGTCTTGAGCTTGTGTTGATGAATATGGGCCGTGCTGGGCCCCCTTTGAGCCATGCCGCAGGCCGCAAGCAGGCAAGTCTGGGGACCCCCGTTCCCAGAACACCGACAATATAGCCTCCACACAAAATCTAACCATTACACACAATTTACCAAACTCGGTGGGACCAATTCAACAGACTCGGTCGGACCGATTTAGTAAACCTAGTGACCGTTAGTGATTTTCGGTGGGACTGACATGCATCTCGGTGAGACCGATTCGGTTAGGGTTAGGGCATAACGTAATCTCGGTAAGACCGATTACACAAACTCGGTGAGACCGATTTGGTAATAAGCTTTCCAGAGAGTTGGTCAGGTAAACTCGGTGGGACCGATTTGCTCTTTTCAGTGAGACCGAAATGTTACAAAAAGGAAACAGAGAGTTTACATTGCAATCTCGGTGGGACCGATCGCACACTTCGGTTAGACCGAAACGTTACGAAGGGAAACAGAGAGATTACAATCCCATCTCGGTGAGACCGAGATCCCTATCGGTAAGACCGATTTGCTTAGGGTTTGTGGCAGTGGCTATGACTTTTGGAATCGGTGGCGCCGGATAGGAAGAATCGGTGTGACCGATTTTGGCTTTGGGTTTAGGTCATTTGTGGATGTGGGAAAGTAGTTGAGGGTTTTGGAGCATATCACAAAGCACATGAAGCAAGAGGCTCATTAAGCAACACCTCATCCCTCCTTGATAGTATTGGCTTTTCCTATAGACTCAATGTGATCTTGGATCACTAAAATATAAAATGAAGAGTCTTGAGCTTTTGAGCTAGAGCCAATCCTTTGTCCTTAGTATTTTGAGGGATCCACTTTCATCATCCATGCCATGCCATTCATTGAGCTTTCCTGAAATAATAGTCTTGGAATAGCATTAGCTCAATGAGCTCTATGTTGTTATGAATTACCAAAACCACCTAGGGATAGTTGCACTTTCAATCTCCCCCTTTTTGGTAATTGATGAAAACATATAGATCAAAGCTTCGACAAATGATAATAAGATTTAAAAAACATCATCACTTTGAGAAGTATGTGATAAGCAAGAGCCCCCCCTAAATTTGTGCATAGTTTAAGATTTGCTTTGGACTGCAAATGCACAATGAGTTAGTGTCAGGACCCCGACTCAATGCCACATCGATCTAGCAGGTAACACCTCATATCACTTTGCGGCCTTACGCACGGTATTCCCACGGGTGTCGCCTTACCTTTGCCCGGGACCGTTTGCGCCTTTTGGCACACATATATGATAATGTCGCTAGCATCCATATGATAAGGAGCCTGGGCTGACATGGCTAGTCGTAAACCCAAAGTGGCACAAACTTACAGGGACAGGCATCCATGACCTAGCATCGAACGTGTCGGTCATCAGCGAGTGGATCCAGGCTGTAGCACTGGGCTAGCAGGACTCTGGTGAACCGGGCTGTAGCGGGCTAACAGGACTCCGGTATTCATCGCGTGACATTTCCCCGAAGGGACAGACACATGAACGAAGAAGGACACATGCCGGCCAGCCTAAGTGTTCCGGAGCAGTAGGAAGCTACCATGGCTCAGTGGAAGCACTAGGAGACATTTCCCGGTAAGAGAGGCTACTAAGGATACACAACTAGATAGTCAGATCCCACACATACCAAGCATTTCAATAACATACACACAATATGCTCGATATGTGTAAATATAACATGGCATCGCAACATGAATCTACAAGTCAAGTATTTTATTCAATAGGCTCCGAGGAGCGAGATATTACAAACAAGGGTCTCATGACCCAACAATCAGAGCATACAAGTCGAAGCACATGCGGAAGCTTAACATGTCTGAGTATAGACATCTAGAAATGAAAAAGGCTGAAAAGCCTGACTATCTACCAGATCCTGCCGAGGGCACAACATCGTAGCTGAGGTAACAAGCTAAATGTCAAAGTCCACGCGAAATTACTAGTGAGACGGAAGTCTCTCTGCAAAAACATAAAATAGGAAAACGTGAGTACAAATGTACCCAACAAGACTTAGATCAGAACTATCTACATATGCATCATTATCAACAAAGGGGATGGTGGAGTTTAACTGCAGCAAGCCAGCTTTGACTCAGTGGCTATCCTGAACTACAACTGCAAGTAACTCTTTTGAGGTGGCACACACGAGTCCACATATTCACCATATCAATACACCACTATGGATCCGCTCCCGTCTCCCTATGAGAACGCCATCCATAGCACTCACGCTTATCTTGCGTATTTTAGAGTATCCACTTTCACTTGTCTATGAATTGTACAGGCAACCCAGAAGTCCTTTACCGCGAACACGGCTATTCGAATAGATAATGTTAACCCTGCAGGGGTGTACTTCTTCACACACGCTCTCGCCACTTACCGCCATGTACACCTTGTGTATCTCGGCAACCTTCAAGCGGAAGCCTGGCGAGGGAGTCGGCCATGACCTGACTAAACACACAAGTCTCTCGTCCAGGTTTATCGCCTATTCGGGTTCCATCCGCAAGGAGATCCGGCCGGGGTGTCGCTCACGGCCCCAAACAATGTGAGCAGGGTTCCCAAGCCCACCTCGATGGGTGGATCTACGCTTGGTACACAGTGCCACGGTGCCTAGTCTGTCCCAAGCCCACCTGTACCGGGTGCCAGTTGGTAGACTACTAACACTACCTACAAACACCAGAAACTAGTTGCAACTCCTGGACAGAGATCGAGTTGATTAATAAGTCGAGAGGGGCACTTAAGCATTCCAATGTGTGGTAGTAGCTGTTCATGGATCACAAACACAGAACTCAGTTCCTGAGGACGGCTTCAATGAGACAACCCACCATGTACTCCTACATGGCCTCTCACCGCTACCTTTACCAAATCGTGTTCACACACTTAGCTCACACACAGTAGGACATGTTCACACACCTCCAATTCATCCCTGATGAATCAGACCTGACACAACTCTAAGCAATAGCAGGCATGACAAACAAGCATGAATGAGTAGGCACATCAGGGCTCAAACAACTCCTACTCATGCTAGTGGGTTTCATCTATTTACTATGGCAATGACAGGTTATGCAGAGGAAAGGGGTTCAACTACCGCAACATGTAACAGTTGCATCGTTGTTGTCCTAATGCAGTAAAAGAGAGAAGGAGCAAGAGAGTGGGATTGTATCAGAATGAACAAGGGGGTTTTGCTTGCCTGGCACTTCTGAAGATAGTATAGTTCTTCATTGGTGTCATCGAACTCATCGTCGAAACATCGTCTACTGAGAGGGGACAAATACCGGTAACACAGAAGGAAACACAATCAATGCAATGCAACAATATGATGCATGAATGTGACATGGCAATATGCTGTGGTTTGTCCTAATGCAACTAGCAGCAAGTTAAATGGACTTGCTTTGAACCCTAGGTTCAAATTCAAACTCCATATGTTATTATTCAAATGCCTTTATTTGTTTTGCCCAATTCAGCAACTATAAGTTGTTCTAACATGCATGAAACTAGTACAGATGGATAGATTGGATTTTTCTGATCATTTTTCATATATAATTTATCTCATTTGGAGTTACGGTTGAATTTCTATAAATTTTAGAAGTTTTGACTATTTTCCGAAATTTCCTGAATAAGAATAAATCCAGTAAATGATTTATTGTGTAAGCACTACGTCACTGTGATGTCAGCAGGTCAACAGGCACTGCTGTAGGTCAAACCTGACCAGTGGGGTCCACTGGTCAGTGACCCAGTGCTGGTTAGTGTCGCTGACAGGTGGGGCTGGGTCAACAGCCACGTCAGCAAGTCAGCACTGACGTGTGGGGCTGGTCAACAGGTGACGTGGCCAGGTCAAACCGACCTGTGGGGCCCATGGGGTTAGTTTAGTCTAAACAGGAGCTAAGCAGGGTTAATTTGGGTCGTGGGGCCCAGTAGTCAGTGAAAGAGGTGGGTGGTTAGCCCCGTAATTAGTGTTAATGACGGTGCCACGTCGGCTTCGCCGGAGTCTTGCCAGCGGCGACCAAAACGACGGCGGCTCGGCTCGGATTTGACCTACGGGTGGTGGTTTGGCGAGCTGAGGGCACCAGGGAATAGCTCTTGCTCGTCCGCATCCAAAGGATTGGACGGGAGGCCGCGGGGTGGCCGGGTGCAGCGCCGACGGCGAGCAAGGCGGCGGCTGGAGTTCGGGCGCCGATGAAAACGATGACACCGTGCACGGGAGGATCTACAGTTAGCACCTACGCGTTCTATGAGAGCTCACGAACCTAACAGAGGCACGCACGGGACCAAATGGCCACCGGAGCCTCGTCGGCGACGAGCTCGTGCGGCGGCGTGCTGTCGGGTGAGAGAGGCGTGGCGGCTACGGCATGCTAGAGAGAAAACAGAGAGGGGGAGGATGATAAGGAGCTCACGTGGAGTGCGGTGGTGGCCTCGGCGTGCTCGGGGAAGCTCGGACGACGGCAAGTCGGAGATGGAGACCCGCGGCGGCCGACGATGAAGAGGTGGTCGGGGACGGCGCGTTGGAGCTCTTCCGGCCATGTGAGCTGACGGAGAGGACGAGGGTGGCACATCGGAGCTCGGGGGCTGGTCCATGGGTCTGGTGCTGGCCGGTGGCCGCGGTGGTGACGAACGGCGGCGACGAACCCGTTCGGGTGAGTGAGAGAGAGAGAGAGAGAGAGATCCAGGGAAGAGGGTGAGGACGGGGGAGAGTGAGAGGATTCCGGGTGGGCGAGGGGAGTGCGTGGCACTCGGGGCTGGCTCCAGAAGCGGCGGAAGCATGAGGTGGCTCGGGCGCGTGCCGGCGCGCGGTGGCCACACGCCCGCGTGCCCACTGGCACGAGGTTGAGGATGACTGGCGCATGGGCCTGGTGGGCTGGCTTCTCTGCTGGGCCAGGTAAGTAACAGGTACTCCCTGCTTCTCTGTTTCAATTTTAATTGTTGTTTTCTATTTATTTCAATCTGTTTTGATTTAGTTCAAGCACTAAACCATTTTTGTTTCTTCCAATAATTTGTGCAGGGACTGAAAGGAATATTCTAGAGCCCCTCACAAAATATCAGAATTATTGAAGCATTAAAAATATATATAACATATATTTTCTCCAACTCAAATACAATATGTGTTAATTCAAAAATCCGGAATGGCCTAGAAATATGTGCACCATTTTTTGGAGAGGTTCTAGACCAATTAAAAAATGATGAACTTTTGTGAAGGGCATTATGGGTTCATTGAGAATATTTTTATTTGAACCTAGTTGATTTGATCTGGTGCTAGGGTTTGAGCAATCCCCATTTCAACTTAAATAGAATTTAAACATGATGCACACATGAAGGGCTAGTCTAGTGCATACCAGAACTAGGGATGTGACAGTTAGGCTCATGGGTTACTCTTCCTTGTCACATACATCTTGGTGGAGCGCTCAAAATAATAAACATTGAATACATGCACTCATCACCAAGCATAGTGAATGATCACATAAGATAGATAGGATAATATCATCAAACATGCATAAGTGTAGCTTATGATCAAACACATGATCATCAATGTCTCACAAGCATAGTAACTCAAACGACCAAAAGCAAACAAGTTTAAAAACCACCAAATAAAGCAAGAGAGAACAAAAGCAACACTCTCTCTCTCGAAGCCTATGATCTATACATTTTTCTCCCCCTTTGGCAACAAGTTACCAAAAAGTTCATAGAAAATGCATAGTGCTAGAACGACTCTCAGGCTTGATCTTCTGGTGGTGGTGTCCTGATAACTCCATGGACGAAGGCTTCAGTTGAAGTAGAGGGTGCTGGAGTGGAGGCTGGAGCAGGTTGCACTGGAACTGAAGGGGCAGTAGCTGGTGCTGAAGTTCTTGCTCTAGTGTCTGTCACTGGCACTGCAACTGACCTTTGGGCTCTGGGTACTCTGGCAAACACATTTGTGGTAGTCTTGCCCTGCTTCTCCTGCATGTCCTCCTGCAGTTGCTCCACAACTGACTGAATCTCAGTTACTTTGACATCAAGGTCATGGAATTAGAGTTCCATGATTCTCTCAAGTCTCTCCTAATTCTGAGTGAGGGTGGCCAGTCCCTTCTCAATCCTCAGTGTTGATGCTATCAAGTAACCAAGCTGCTCCTGTTTGGTCTTCAGGAAATATTCAGATGCCTCCTCTTGAGTTGGCATCTTGGAAGCCTTCTCCTTCTTTGCCTTCTCCTTCTTCTCCTGAGCTTGAACTGATGTTGGATCATTCGCATTCATGACAACCTCATTGTCCTCCATGTCTGGATAAAGTGGAAAATGTTCCTTATCCAACTGATATTTTCCTGTGCCCATCTTTGAGTTGATCAACTCTTGAATCTGAGGGGCATATCCACAACTCCTCTTCTGATCTGCTGCAGTCCTCTTAATGGTTTCAATTATTAGGCTCATGACTTTGAACTTTTGTGGCACATCAAACACATGCAACATGTTGATGGCATGCCCTCTGATCATGTTATGGTCACCAGACTTGGGCAACAAAGTATGCCTCAGAATCCAATTGATTGTTGGCAGCCCTGACAGCAGAAAGTGGACTGATCCAAACTTGTGAGTCTCTACTGCCTTGTCTGGGATTTCCTTGTACATGTGAGCCATGGAATTGTGACCCAACTTCTTCTTCAGCAACATTTGGCACTGGGGCCTTGTTTTTTTCAGCAGCTGGAATACTCCTAGCATTCCTCTTTGGTACTTGCTTGGCCTTGGAGGCAGCTTTGGGTGCTTCCTTGGGCTTAGATGTTGCAGCCCCTGATTTGATTGCATCTCCCATAAGCTTGGGTGCCTTAGGTGCTGGTGCAGCAACCTCTTCCTCTTCTTCAGAATCTCTTCTCATAGAGGGTTTTCCGAGGACCTTGGCAGTTGTGGTTCTTGCTCTCTTCTTCTTCTTGTCCTGAGCACCTTCTTCCTCTGATTCTATGGTGAGCTTCATAGTCTCTCCAGTGGGAACTTTCTGAGATTGGAAAGAAGTGACTTTCTTCTCAGGTGCCTCTTTGGGTTCTGTCTGAGCTGGCACTTGAGTGGACTTTCTTGCCTTTGGCATTGGTGTCCTCTTGGCAGGCACTTTCCTCCTCAGACCTGGCTTAGTGCTATGTGCATAGCCATATTCCTTCTTGAGCACTACTTTCTTGGAAGTAGCCTCATCCTCTTCTGCTTTATAGTCTTCATCCTCTGAGTCTGAAGTTCTCTTCCTCCTTTGCCTAGTAGCAGCCTTAGGCAAATTGCCAGGAGTGCTTCTGCTCCCTTCATCTGAGGTTGAGGGACTAGTGCCCTCACTCAAGTCCATCTGTGCTTCTGACCTGTTCTGGCTGTCACTCTGGTCTGATATGCTGCAAAAGGCTGACTGCTGACCCTGTGAAAAGTTATAGATGAGATAGATTGGATGAGCATCACAAAATGCAGAGATTTTTGCACAAGAATGATTCAAAAAAAATTCAGTTTTAGTTTTCCACAGAAAGCATTTCGGATCAACCGATTTCCAAACTCGGTGATACTGAAGCAGTTTTGGAACCTGAACTGTTGATCTTGGTTGGACCAAGTCACAGTTCGGTGGCACCGAGACTGCTAGGGTTTCACAGAATCCTCAAATCGGTCGCACCGATTAGTAATCCTCAGTCAGACCAAGAGTCACTAGTGCAATGGCATATGCCAAATCGGTGAGACTGAGTTTTTCAACTCGGTGGGTCCGAGATGGTTTTGGCGGAAACCTAACCCTAAAAATTTGAATCTCATCTAATCTACGGACTACTCTGGCTGGATAGGAGTATCTCAATCGTGGCAAGATTCAATAAGAATACAATGTGCTAGGAATCAGACATGGATAGCACGAAGATCGAGTCCATACCCTAACTTGGCGGTGGACTCGCTACGGCGACAACGGCGGGGACGAAATCCGTTGACGGCGGCGGAGACTAGCGACAGGAGGCTGCTGGCGACGAGGAGACGATCTGGAGACCTCCGATGGCAGAGCGAGCTATTGCGCAGGCGAAGGGTTTCGGAGAAATTTCCAAAATTTTACCCGTGACTATATATAGCCCGACCCTGTCGGTGCGACCGAGTGGAACAACTCGGTGGCACCGAGATGCATAACTGTGTTTAGTTACAGCAAATCAGTGTGACCAAAAAGTTCAAATCGGTTGCACCGAGATTGAAAACTCTGATCAACTTAATGATCTCGGTAGGACCGAAATGGAGGAATCGGTCAGACCGAGAATCACAAAGAGGTTTTGGAAGTTTAAGTCTATGATGAATCGGGGACTCCGAGTGCTCCTCACACAGAGTGGTTCGAATCTGACTTGGTGAAATTTTGTGATGTAGCATGAATAGAATTTGAGACAAAAAAGCATAGATAGCTAAAGATGGTTCTTAGGCATTCTTGTCCATCCACTTGGCAAAAAGAAAAGAAACCAAACAATCAAAGCAACAAGTGGATTTCCTTGAATGAGTAAAATATGCACCAACATGCTCACACAATAAGATGGCAAATGAAATATGTGACAAAGCATGCATAACCAATTCTAACATCTATCAAAAAATTGGCGATGACTAGGTCATCTATATATGAGTATATTGACTTAGGAGTCAAATGAGAACATTTGATTATAGGTCATACTCATCATTTAAGCTCAAGTGGGGTTACCACTTTTACATAATGCATTGATGTGTTCACATCATTAGAGTTGCTTTGACTCAATTCTTAGAGTTAAGCTCCCCCTAGATGTGAGATCCCCCCTTAGAGGGATGAACTAACCTTGGGTTTTGTCGATGATGACTTCATGTAGGTGTTGAAGATGTGGATGCTCAATGTTGATGTAGATCATTTGGAGCAATCCTTTGGAGTGAGTTGCACTTTCAACTTACCTTGTCCCTTGCCTTAACAACATGAGGGTTTGTGACTCCTTGAACTAGTGCAAGACGTGGAAGTTGATTGCACTTGTTCTTGCCATAATGATATGAGTGCAGAATGTTGGCGGAGTCACCCTCAGGAACTCTCTAGTTCTTCTTCTTCAGGATCCACATCATCTTGATGGGAATCCTTGGAGTTGTAGTTGTACTTGATGAAGTAGAACTCGATGTAGTCTTGGGTACCCACTTGAACGAGGCGTTAGGTGCTTCTTCAAATGCATCAATCTCTTCCTGAAGCTTGTCCTTGCCTTTGTTCTTGTGGTCTTGTGGTGGAAGATCATCTTGAGCTTGTGTTCCCTTGAAGGAAGTAGGATCATACTTCTCTTGTTGAGGAACAAACTTCGTCTTGGGGTATTGATCTTCTTCCCACTCAACTCCATTAGCATTGAACTTTCGTTCAAAACCAACACCTTGATTCTGCCGGTGCCTTCCTTGCTTGCGTACAATTTCCTCGAATTGCTTACTCCCGGCAAGGCTCTTGTAAACACCTTTCTCTATAATTCCCTTCTATAAGCTATTTTCTTGCTCAAGTGTAACTTGGCTAAGAGAATCATTAGTGGAATCAAGAGAACTACTAGAAGCAACAATATTGGATTTGACATTATCATTGTTACTACTAGAGGAAGTATCTTTCTTGTACTTGTTACTAGAGTTGACTTGAGGCATGTAAGTGGATAAGAGTAAACGCTTGGCAATGTAAGAAGAACTTTTCTTGCGGAGATCATCATTGATTGCCTTTAAGAACTCATGCTCTTGCTCAAGATTGAGCTTTTCAAAGCGTAACTTCTCATGAGCCCTTAAAAGTTCTCGATGATCTTCGAAGATAGTTTCATGAGCCAACTTAAGAGTGTTTAGTTCTTTAGTTAGAAGCTCAATCTTCTCCTTATCATTGTCATTTGTTTTATCTTGATTAGCATGATTAATTGACGTTTCATCATAGTATTCATCACTAGAGTTGTCAACAAGTAAATCATCATCCACAAGCAAGTCATCTTCATCACTATTGAAATCAACATACTCAGGATGTGTTACCTTTGGACCTTTGGCCATGAAGCATCTTCCAACACCTTCATTTGGTGAATCAAATATGTCGTAGGAGTTGGTTGACACAAGTGCTAGACCGGCAACACCTTCATCTTGAGTATATTCGGAGTCGGAGTGATAGCTTCTCTCGGAGTGATTGTCGGAGTCGGATACCCATTCACCAACATGAGCTTGGTGTCTTCGTTTTGTGTAGCTCCTTGATGACTTGTCCTTCCTTTACGAATCCTTGCTTCTCCGTGAGGGTCTTCGTTCATAACGATCATCTCTACTCCTCCTCTCTCTTGGTGGTGATTCTCTCTTTTGCTCCTTCTTCTTGGAGAATCTTCTCTTCTTTTGTAGGGTGCCGTACACTCATTGGAGTAGTGTCCGGGTCTCCCACAATTGTAGCAATTGCGCTCTCGACTAGAAGATCTTTTGTCATTGTAAGACCTTGACTTGGAGCTTCTTTCTTTGGTTCTACTCTTGTAGAATTTGTTGAAGTTCTTCACCATTAAGCTCAATTCTTCATTGAAGGTTTGTTTCTCACTTGATGATGTGGGGGCTTCACTTGAGGCTTTGTAAGCACCACTTGACTTGTTGTGAAGTTCCTCCTTATCCTTGAGTGATATCTCATGAGCAACAATTCTTCCAATGACTTCCGTTGGCTTGAGATCTTTGTAGTTTGGCATCATTTGGATCAACGTGCACATGGTATCATACTTTCCATCCAATGCTCTTAGGATCTTCTTGATGATGAATTTGTCGGTCATCTCTTCACTCCCTAAGCCGGCAATCTCATTTGTGATAAGAGCAAGCCTAGAGTACATTTCAGTGACACCTTCACCATCCTTCATTTTGAACTTGTCAAGCTGACTTTGGAGCACATCCAACTTGGATTCCTTGACGGACTCGGTACCTTCATGCATATCAATCAAAGTATCCCAAATTTCCTTTGCATTCTCAAGACGGCTGATTTTGTTGAATTCTTCGGGGCACAATCCGTTGAAGATGATATCACAAGCTTGAGCGTTGTATTGCAGCATCTTCAATTCTTCCGCATTAGCTTCACGGTTCGGTTCTCTCCCATCAAAGAATTCACCTTGCAATCCAATACAAATAATTTCCCATACGGCGGGGTTATGTCCAAGAATATGCATTTTCATCTTATGCTTCCAACTAGCAAAATTAGTACCATCAAAGTAAGGACCTCTACGGTGATAATTTCCCTCACTAGACGCCATACTCTCCTAGGATGTGAAACCAAGGCTATGACCACCAAAAGCTATGGAAATCAAAGCAAATGGAGACCAAAGCTCTGATACCACTTGTAGGACCTTGAAGTATGTCTAGAGGGGGGTGATTAGACTACTTGACCAATAAAAACTTAACCTTTTCCCAATTTTAGAGTTTGGCAGATTTTAGCTACTTTCGGACAAGTCAAGCAATCATCACATTATTCAAGCAAGCATGCAAAGAGTATATAGGCAGCGGAAATTAAAGCATGCAACTTGCAAGAAAGTAAAGGGAAGGGTTTGGAGGATTCAAACGCAATTGGAGACACGGATGTTTTTGGCGTGGTTCCGATAGGTGCTGCTATCGTACATCCACGTTGATGGAGACTTCAACCCACGAAGGGTAACAGCTGCGCGAGTCCATGGAGGGCTCCACCCACAAGGGGTCCACTAAGAAGCAACCTTGTCTATCCCACCATGGCCGTCGCCCACGAAGGACTTGCCTCACTAGCGGTAGATCTTCACGAAGTAGGCGATCTCCTTGCCCTTACAAACTCCTTGGTTCAACTCCACAATCTTGTCGGAGGCTCCCAATTGACACCTAGCCAATCTAGGAGACACCACTCTCCAAGAAGTAACAAATGGTGCGTTGATGATGAACTCCTTGCTCTTGTGCTTCAAATGATAGTCTCCCCAACACTCAACTCTCTCTCATAGGTTTTGGATCTGGTGGAAAGAGGGTTTGAGTGGAAAGCTACTTGGGAAAGGCTAGAGATCAAGATTCATATGGTAGGAATGGAATATCTTGGCCTCAACCGATGAGTAGGTGGTTCTCTCTCAGAAATGGTAAGTTGGAAGTGTAGGTTCGTTCTGATGGCTCTCTCCACGAATGAAGAAGAGGTGGAGGGGTATATATAGCCTCCACACAAAATCTAACCGTTACACACAATTTACCAAACTCGGTGGGACCGATTCAACAGACTCGGTTGGAACGATTTAGTAAACCTAGTGACCGTTAGTGATTTTTGGTGGGACTGACATGCATCTTGGTCAGACCGATTCGGTTAGGGTTAGGGCATAACGTAATCTCGGTAAGACCGATTACACAAACTCGGTCAGACCGATTTGGTAATAAGCTTTCCAGAGAGTTGGTTAGGTAAACTCGGTGGGACCGATTTTCTCTTTTCGGTGAGACCGAAATGTTACAAAAAGGAAACAGAGAGTTTACATTGCAATCTCGGTGGAACCGATCGCTCACTTCGGTTAGACTGAAACGTTACGAAGGGAAACAGAGAGATTACAATCCCATCTCGGTGAGACCGAGATCCCTATCGGTAAGACCGATTTGCTTAGGGTTTGTGGCAGTGGCTATGACTTTTGGAATCGGTGGCGCCGGATAGGCAGAATCGGTGTGACCGATTTTGGCTTTGGGTTTAGCTCATTTGTGGATGTGGGAAAGTAGTTGAGGGTTTTGGAGCATATCACAAAGCACATGAAGCAAGAGGCTCATTAAGCAACACCTCGTCCCTCCTTGATAGTATTGGCTTTTCCTATAGACTCAATGTGATCTTGGATCACTAAAATATAAAATGAAGAGTCTTGAGCTTTTGAGCTAGAGCCAATCCTTTGTCCTTAGTATTTTGAGGGATCCACTTTCATCATCCATGCCATGCCATTCATTGAGCTTTCCTGAAATAATAGTCTTGGAATAGCATTAGCTCAATGAGTTATATGTTGGAAATATGCCCTAGAGGCAATAATAAATTAGTTATTATTATTATATTTCCTTGTTCATGATAATCGTTTATTATCCATGCTATAATTGTATTGATAGGAAACTCAGATACATGTGTGGGTACATAGACAACACCATGTCCCTAGTAAGCCTCTAGTTGACTAGCTCGTTGATCAATAGATGGTTACGGTTTCCTGACCATGGACATTGGATGTCATTGATAACGGGATCACATCATTCTAATGATGTGATGGAGAAGACCCAATCCTAAGCCTAGCACAAAGATCGTAGTTCGTATGCTAAAGCTTTTCTAATGTCAAGTATCATTTCCTTAGACCATGAGATTGTGCAACTCCCGGATACCATAGGAATGCTTTGGGTGTACCAAACGTCACAATGTAATTGGGTGGCTATAAAGGTGCACTACAGGTATCTCCGAAAGTGTCTGTTGGGTTGGCACGAATCGAGACTGGGATTTGTCACTCCGTGTAAACGGAGAGGTATCTCTGGGCCCACTCGGTAGGACATCATCATAATGTGCACAATGTGACCAAGGGGTTGATCACGGGATTATGTGTTACGAAATGAGTAAAGAGACTTGCCGGTAACGAGATTGAACAAGGTATCGGTATACCGACGATCGAATCTCGGGCAAGTACAATACCGCTAGACAAAGGGAATTGTATACGGGATTGATTGAGTCCTTGACATCGTGGTTCATCCGATGAGATTATCGTGGAACATGTGGGAGCCAACATGGGTATCCAGATCCCGCTGTTGGTTATTGACCGGAGAACGTCTCGGTCATGTCTGCATGGTTCCCGAACCCGTAGGGTCTACACACTTAAGGTTCGATGACGCTAGGGTTATAAAGGAAGTTTGTATGTGGTTACCGAATGTTGTTCAGAGTACCGGATGAGATCCCGGACGTCAGGAGGAGTTCCGAAATGGTCCGGAGGTAAAGATTTATATATGGGAAGTCTTGTTTTGGTCGCCAGAAAAGATTCACGCATTATCGGTATTGTACCGGGAGTGCCGAAAGGGGTCCGGGGGTCCACCAAGGGTCCACCTGCCCCGGGGGGGGACACATGGGCTGTAGGGGTGTGCGCCTTGGCCTATATGGGCCAAGGGCACCAGCCCCAAGAGGCCCATGCGCCAAGAGATAAGGGAAAGGGAGAATCCTAAAGGGGGAAGGCACCTCCTAGGTGCCTTGGGGAGGATGGACTCCTCCCTAGCCGCACCCTTCCTTGGAGGAAGGGCCAAGGCTGCGCCCCCCCTCTCCCTTGCCCCTATATATAGTGGAGGGGAGGGAGGGCAGCCGCACCTGAAGCCCTGGCGCCTCCCTCCCTCCCGTGACACCTCCTCCTCTTCCGCAGGTGCTTGGCGAAGCCCTGCAGGATTGCCACGCTCCTCCATCACCACCACGCCATTGTGCTACTGCTGGATGGAGTCTTCCTCAACCTCTCCCTCTCTCCTTTATGGATCAAGGCATGGGAGACGTCACCGGGATGTACGTGTGTTGAACACGGAGGTGTCGTCCGTTTGGCACTAGGATCTCCGGTGATTTGGATCACGACGAGTACGACTCCTTCAACCCCGTTCTCTTGAACGCTTCCGCTTAGCGATCTACAAGGGTATGTAGATGCACTCTCCTTCCCCTTGTTGCTGGTTTCTCCATAGATAGATCTTGGTGACACGTAGGAAAATTTTGAATTTCTGCTACATTCCCCAACAGTGGTATCAGAGCTAGGTCTATTGCGTAGATTCTTTGCACGAGTAGAACACAAAGTAGTTGTGGGCGTTGATTTTGGTCAATATGCTTACCGTTACTAGTCCAATCTTGTTTCGACGGTATTGTGGGATGAAGCGGCCCGAACCGACCTTACACGTACTCTTACGTGAGACAGGTTCCACCGACTGACATGCACTTGGTGCATAAGGTGGCCAGTGGGTGCCAGTCTCTCCCACTTTAGTCGGAACGGATTCGATAAAAAGGGTCCTTATGAAGGGTAAATAGCAATTGGCATATCACGTTGTGGTCTTGCGTAGATAAGAAACGTTCTTGCTAGAAACCCATAGCAGCCATGTAAAACATGCAAACAACAATTAGAGGACGTCTAACTTGTTTTTGCAGGGTATGCTATGTGATGTGATATGGCCAAGAAGAATGTGATGAATCATATGTGATGTATGAGATTGATCATGTTCTTGTAATAGGAATCATGACTTGCATGTCGATGAGTATGACAGCCGGCAGGAGCCATAGGAGTTGTCTTTATTTATTGTATGACCTGCGTGTCATTGAACAACGCCATGTAATTACTTTACTTTATTGCTAACCGGTAGCCATAGTAGTAGAAGTAATAAGTTGGTGAGACAAATTCATGGAGACACGATGATGGGGACCATGATGATGGAGATCATGGTGTCATGCCGGTGACGATGATGATCATGGAGCCCCGAAGATGGAGATCAAAAGGAGCAAAATGATATTGGCCATATCATGTCACTTTTTGATTGCATGTGATGTTTATCATGTTTATGCATCTTATTTGCTTAGAATGACGGTAGTAAATAAGATGATCCCTCATTAAAATTTCAAGAAAGTGTTCCCCCTAACTGTGCACCGTTGCGAAAGTTCGTTGTTTCGAAGCACCACGTGATGATCGGGTGTGATAGATTCTTACGTTCACATACAACGGGTGTAAGCCAGATTTACACACGCGAAACACTTAGGTTGACTTGACGAGCCTAGCATGTACAGACATGGCCTCGGAACACAAGAGACTGAAAGGTCGAGCATGAGTCGTATGGTAGATACGATCAACATGAAGATGTTCACCGATGATGACTAGCCGTCTCACGTGATGATCGGACACGGCCTAGTTGACTCGGATCATGTAATCACTTAGATGACTAGAGGGATGTCTATCTGAGTGGGAGTTCATGAGATGAACTTAATTATCCTGAACATAGTCAAAAGATCTTTGCAAATTATGTCGTAAGCTCGCGCTTTAGTTCCACTGTTTAGATATGTTCCTAGAGAAAATATAGTTGAAAGTTGACAGTAGCAATTATGTAGACAGTAGAAAGCTTATGTACTTAATGCACCGCTCAGTGTGCAGAACCCCAAATGTCGTCTGTGGATGTTGTGAACATCAGACATACACGTTTTGATAACTATGTGATAGTTCGGTTAAACGGTTTAGAGTTGATGCACCAAAGACGTTTTCGAAACATCGCGGAACATATGAGATGTTTCGAGGGCTGAAATTGGGATTTCAGGCTTGTGCCCACGTCAAGAGGTATAAGACCTCCGACGATTTTCTTAGCCTGCAAACTAAGGGAGAAAAGCTCAATCGTTGAGCTTGTGCTCAGATTGTTTGAGTGCAACAATCACTTGAATTGAGTGGGAGTTGATCTTCCAGATGAGATAGTGATGGTTCTCCAAAGTCATTGGCACCAAGCTGCTAGAGCTTCGTGATGAACTATAACATATCAGGGATAGATATGATGATCCTTGAGGTATTCATGATGTTTGACACCGCGAAAGTAGAAATTAAGAAGGAGCATCAATTGTTGATGGTTGACGAAACCACTAGTTTCAAGAAGGGCAAGGGCAAGAAGGGATACTTCATGAAACGGCAAATCAGCTACTGCTCTAGTAAAGAAACCCAAGGTTGAACCCAAACCCGAGACTAAGTGCTTCTATAATAAGGGGAACAACCACTGGAGCAGAACTACCCAAGCTACTTGGTAGATGAGAAGGCTGGCAAGGTCGATAGAAGTATATTGGATATACGTTATGTTAATGTGTACTTTACTAGTACTCCTAGTAGCACCAGGGTAATAAGATACCGGTTCGGTTGCTAAGTGTTAGTAACTCGAAATAAAAGAGCTACGGAATAAACGGAGACTAGCTAAAGGTGAGCTGACGATATGTGTTGGAAGTGTTTCCAAGTTTGATGTGATCAAACATCGCACGCTCCCTCTACCATCAAGATTAGTATTAAACCTGAATAATTGTCATTTGGTGTTTGCGTTGAGCATAGACATGATTAGATTATGTCTATCGCAATTGTCACACCCTAGCTAGTTCATGCATTAGAGTGTTGCATCATGTCTATTCTTTCATCAGAAACCTGAAATGGGGATGACAGAACCCCTAGCCCCCTCTGAAACAAACTAGGGTTTACTAAAAACTTTTTCAATGAACCTGAAATGCCCTTCTAAAATGCCCATCATTTTTGTCTTGGTTCAGAACCTCTGCCAAAAGTGATGCACATTTTCCTAGGTCATCTTAGGGTCTTTGAATTAAATCATAAATATTTGAATTTGGGCATTTAAAATTATATAAAATATTTTAATGCTCAAATATCTCCAAACTAAAATGTTTCATGTTGGAAATAATCCAACTATGGACCAGGAGTAGTTTGGTGATTTTAGGAGTTGCCTAAGTATTTTTAATAATTCAACAAAGTTGCAGAGGAATTAAAAAAACATAAAATAGGGAAATAGCAAAAAACTTACCTGGCGCCCAGCACCCGGCCCACCTGCCGGCCCAGCCCAGCACCGCGCCAGCGAGCTGCTTGCCGGCCAGGCAGGCAGGCAGGTGCCCGACGGCGGCCGCAGCGTGCGCCACGCAGCTGGCCATCTCCCTGCTTCACCTCCACGCCTCGTTGCTGGATGGATGAACTCCACGTCGAGCCGTGAACCCCCAGGACACCTCCATTCTCCCCCAACTCCTCTCTCTCGGGTTCCCCCGCCATGGCCGACGCCATCGCCGCCACCCCCTCGCCGTAGCCACGCCCTCCGTCAACCCCATGCTGTGCCGCCGTGTCCAGGAGCTCCGCCACCCTCCTCTCCTTCGAGCAAGCCGAGCCCCGAGAGCTCGCAAGGCCCGAGTCCACCGCATCGACCTCGACCGAACCGCCGTCGCCGGAGAAACCCTTCAACGCCGTCGTCGCTCCGGCCCGTCCCCGGCCGCACCAAGTGTTTCGTCGAACTCCCCGTGAGCTTAACCATCTTCCCCTGCCTTCTTTTCTTGCTCCCGAGCTGTGTAATGACCTCCCGGAGCTCAACCGCACCCACCGCCGCGGATCTCGTTGCCGACGTGCTCCCGGTCACCCTCCGGCCACAACTTGGTGTCCATCATGCTCACCACGTCACGTAGCACCTAACCAGCTACTCCCCGCACCTCACCGACCCCTCTAGCATCAAGTTCGCCTTCGGCCGAACTCCGGTGGCCGCCAAAGTCGCTGCCGGCGCCAACTCCGGCCACCCCGACCCCAACGGACTCCACCAAGAGCTGCGGCTCGTCCTCAGCTCCACTCCGATGGCCTCCGCGACTCGTTTGGTTGCCGGAACGGCAAAAACCACTTCCGCCGCCGCGTCGGGCTCGCCGGCGGCTAAACGCCGGTGCAGCCGACGTTGACTTCGACCACGGTGCGCCCTGGTTGACTCCGATGAGTCAATGACAGGTGGGGCCCAGCCCTGTTAACTAAATAGGTTTAGTTTTAATTAAACTTTAAACTAAGCTAATTACCCTGACACCCTGGACCCACAGTCAGGTTTGACCTGGACGTCTCCGTTGACCCTGACGTCATTCTGACGCATGGCTGACGCAATAAAATAATTTCTGGATTTATTCTAATATAGAAAATTCCAGAATATAGTTTAAACTTCAAAAATTCATAACTTTTAATCTGTAACTCCAAATCAGACAAGTTATATATGAAAAATGATCAGAAAAATCCAATCTATCCATCTGTACTATTTTCATGCATGATTAAACAAGTTAACTTGATGTTTAATGCAGAACAAGATAAAACACTTTAAAGGGCCATGTATGAGTTTGAAATTTGAATCTTTGGTTCAAATTGGTTCAAACCCTTCTGGTCTTAGTTGCATTAGCCCAACACACCCATATTGCCATGTTTCATGCATGCATCATATTGTCGCACATTGTTTGGTGATGGTTGTGTATCAGTGTTCTTTGCGGTAGGTTCTGCCTCCGAGGAGTACCGTGATTACCCTAGCGAAGAGCCATATCAGTGCATCGAACCATCAGGCAAGCAACCAACCATTTGATCATATCGATACAATCCCATGTTCTTGCTCCTGCTCTCTTTTACTGCATTAAGACAACGCGTTTCAAACTGCTGTGTGTTATGATAGTTGAACCCATTTCCTCTGCATGACCTGTCATTGCCACAGTAACTAGATGAAACCCACTAGCATGTGTAGGAGTTGTTTGAGCCATATGTATGTGTTGTTCCTACCTTGCTATGCCTGCTATGCTTAGAGTCGTGTCAGGTCTGGTTCATCTGGGTGATGGGCTAGAGTGAAATGATTATGTCGGTAATGAGAGTGGTGTGGTGAACACGATTTGGTAAAGGTATCGATGAGAGGCCATGTAGGAGTACATGGTGGGTTGTTTCATTGAAGCCGACCTTAAGCACTGAGATCTGTATGTGTGATTTAAGAATCTGCTACTACCATACATTGGGCCCGAAACCAATGGACCCTCTCGGCTTCTTATTCACTCCAGTTCTCTGTCTAGGAGTTGTAAGTAGTTTCTAGTGTTTGTAGCCTACTGGAGGACGTGGACAGCGCTGACCGTAGGGGTGGGCTGTGATGCGGTAGGTACGTGGCACGGTGTACCGAATACCCGTTAGGTATCTCGGGAACCCTGTACACATCGTTCGGGGCCGTATGGGAAACCTCGGCCGGACTCCCTGCGGATGGAACCTGGATAGGCGATAAACCTGGATTAGAGACTTAGGTGATTAGGTAGGTCGTGGCCGACACCCACGTTGGGCTTCCGCTTGAAGGTTGCCGAGTACATGTCGTGTAAACGACGGTAAGTGGTGAGAGCGTGCATGAAGAAGTACACCCCTGCAGGGTTATCATGATCTATTCGAATAGCCGCGTCCGCGATAAAGGACTACTTGGTTGCCTATACAGTTCATAGACAAGTAAATGGAAACTACTAAAAGCCTCAAGATAAGTGTGAGTGCCGAGGATGGCTCTTCCGTGGGAAGACGGAGGTGGATCCTCGGTAGTGTATTGAAGTGGTGAGTAGTGGACTCGTGTGCGCAAAACCATTTCAAGTTGGAGTCTCGTAGGATAGCCTAGCCAAGAGTCAAAGCTGGCTTGCTGCAATAACTCCACCAACCCTTCTTGATAATGTGCATGTATGTAGGATCTGATGTAAGTCTTGGTGAGTACCTTTGTACTCATGTTGCTATAATTTACATTTTTACAGAAGACGCTGCAACCCCTTCTGATGGGTTCTTCGTAGATGTTGACATCAATGAGTAGGCTAAGGCCCAGGTGGTGATCCTGAGCTTGTGAAGGACCACGTAGTATAGCTAGGCTTTCCAAGCCTCTTTTATTTTACTAGTTGTCTGTACTCAGACAAGTTACTTCCGCTGCTGGTTTGTATGACTGTATGACTTGAATGCTGGGTCGTGTGACCCGTACTTATGTGTATGTTATGTATGGCTCCTTGAGCCTTAAATAAAGTACTTGTGTCGTAGAGTCATGTTGTGATGCCTTGTTGTATTTGCACATATCGAGCATATTGTGTGTATGATTGAAATGCTTGGTATGTGTGGGATCTGACTATCTAGTTGTTTATCTTTAGTAGCCTCTCTTACCGAGAAATGTCTCCTAGTGTCTCCACTGAGCCATGGTAGCTTGCTACTGCTCCGGAACACTTAGGCTGGCCGGCATGTGTCCTTCTTCGTTCATGTGTCTGTCCCTTCGGGGAAATGTCACGCATTGAGTACCGGAGGCCTGTTAGCCCGCTACAGCCCGGTTTATCGGAGTCCTGCTAGCCCAGTGCTACAGCCCGGACCCACTTACTGATGACCGACATGTTCGATGCTGGGTCATGGATGCCTGTCCCTGTAAGTCTGTGCCACTTTGGGTTTACGACTAGCCATGTCAGCCCAGGCTCCTTATCATATGGATGCTAGCGACACTATCATATACGTGTGCCAAAAGGCGCAAACGGTCCCGGGCAAAAGTAAGACAACACCCGTGGGAATACCGTGCGTGAAGCCGCAAAGTGATATGAGGTGTTACATGCTAGATCTATGTGGCATCGAGTCGGGGTCCTGACAGCGTTGATATCAGAGCCGGACTGCCTGTAGGTTCTCCAAGCCAAACTGGTCGATGTTGAGTCTAGAAATTCTTTAGTTATATGTAGGGGAATTGTTTGTGGGTTGAAATGTAAGGCTCTTTTACTCCTTTATCTTATGACATTCTGATCTGAGTCAGTCTATTCTTCCACCGGGGGTTAAGGAATTAGGATCTTTCTCTCTATCAGGTTCACGTGCTACTAATCAGTAGTACCTTATAGGTTTGATGGATACAAGCCTAGTTCAGTTCTACTACCACATTATGTTGCTAGGATGGACTCAGAACTTTGATATGATGATGTTGAGTGTGTATGAAATCCTTTGTCAAATGTCTCAAAATCCCTTTTGAGCATTTACAGCCGTTATGCTGTCGAAATTTTGCTAGAAATTCTAATGCCTTTGCATTATGGTTGTGCTTTCAGATGGCCACTCGCGAACTCAATCAAGTGGTTCGCCTGACTCGATGCCTAGATGTACCCGGCCATACTGCCATGTTGGTCAGGGTAATGACTGAGGCTGGATACCGTTGGTATCCTGAGTACACTGTTGAAGAGCAATTTCGAGACTTTAATCAAAGCCAGTATCTCCGCACTGTCAGGATATTTCCACCTTATCCTGGATCCACCGAGCCCCTTCACTGCTCCTATGGACTCGGGGTTACTATTGAGATGGCTGTGCAGGATGCCGCCTACTCTATGATGACCATCATGCGAGTCAGGACTGGCCTATTTCGGGACTCTGATTTTTGGTATATGCCAGCATCACTTCCGGGAGCACAAGGGTATCTCCAGGCTATCTATGCTGACCCCACTCAGGAGGATTCACGGACTCGCACCACTGCTGGGATGCTCGAGGATAAGGACCGTGAAAATCGGGCCTTGAGGCTAGAGCTTTTCAATACCCGTGCTGACCATTGGGCCACTTTGACTCGGTTTGCACCGGCTGTGCAAGCTGGATATTCAGATATGCGCGATCTCTATCCTCTGAGATCTGCTCTGCCAGACGTGATGGGTTGGCGTGATGTAGGAGGTATCACCCCACCTCGCGGTCCCCGTAGGCCACCGTCTGTTGGTCTAAGACCTCATCCTAGCCCCTATGGTCCACAAGCTCCGCGAGATCGTCTGTTTCCGGATGATCATGTTGAGCTTCCCGGCTATGGAGGTGACTTCTACGAGGACTACTACGGATCGGTCTGAGTTAGTGGTAGTATCACTAGTTCGTACTAGCTGTGTCGTCTATCGTCCTGCGTGACTCGTGGGATATGACCTAGTTTGTACCGCCTTCCGGAGGTGTAGAAAAATAATGTATAGGAGCTTGGGATGCCTCCGATGAGATGTAATCCTCTTTTCACCGTAATAGTACCTTGTTTGGTCTTGTACTAAACCTTGTATGGTGTGTATGACGATGGAATAAAAGAAGCAGTTTCTATATCTACCATGTCATACGGATGATCATCTTGCATTCCGAGTTATTCCTTACATTCTGTATTCTATGTCGGAATCTTATCATTCTGACTAAATCACTGTCTTGTTTACCTAGGATGGTCAACACGCGCAATAACCCTGCTCCCCAAGAGCAGGCCGAAGGCAGTGAAGTCGGGAATAAAAACCTACCTCACCCTCCTTCCCTAGCCGAAGTTATGCTGGAAGCCGAGAGAAACAAGCGGGAGACCAACCGTTTGTTGGAGCGTATTGAACAGAACACAACACACCATCAGAGAAATAACTTGGTGTCACTCAGTGATTTCATCAAGTTACATCCACCCATGTTCCACCACTCCGTCGAGCCTCTCGACGCTGATGACTGGCTTCGCAGTATTTCTCACAAACTGCGTTCTGCGTTAGTAGCTGAGGCTGACAAGGTCACCTTTGCTGCATATCATCTTGAAGGCCCCGCCAGTCTATGGTGGGAGAATTATGGAGCTATGCACCCAGCGGACCATGTCACTACTTGGGCTGAATTCAGCGAGGCTTTCCGTGAACATCACATTCCGGAGGGTCTCATGGACCGTAAACGTGAGGAATTTTGCAGTTTCACTCAAGGCCGACTCTCTGTGGATGCTTACATCAGGGAGTTCGGTAACCTCGCACGATATGCAACTGAGGAAGTTTCTACTGATGCCAAGAAGCAAGCAAGGTTCCGTAAGGGACTCAGTCCTGAGCTTCGCCGCGACCTCCGTCTGCATGAGTGCACATCTTTTCAGAAGCTTGTTAACAAGGCCATCAGTGCTGAGACTGGTCAGACTGATTATGACGCAACACGCAAGCATGGCCGTGACGTGGGTTCCTCATCCGGTGCTGGTCCTCAGAAGCGCCGCGTGTGGGTACCTAACACTGCCCTGCCACCCAGGTTCACACCGAGGCCATCCTTCCAGGCGCCTCGCCCCGTTCAATAGTTTGCACCAGCCAAGCCCTATGGTGGTCCAACCAACAATGCTCCTCCACGCACCAGTTCCGTGACTTGCTTTAAGTGTGGGGAATCGGGCCACTATATGCGCGAGTGTCCCCAGACCAACCCCAACCAATCTGCTAAAGCTGTTGGCCGTGGCAAGCCGACAGGGAAAGTGTTCTACGCCAAGCCGGCCACCGCTGCACGTGGCCATGTCAACTGTATCTCTGCCGAAGAAGCTCAAGAGGATCCCAACGTCGTTCTCGGTACGCTCCTTGTTAATTGCCACCCGGCATCTGTTCTTTTTGATACAGGAGCATCTCATTCATTTATATCCGAGAGCTATGCTCGTCTGCATAACACCACATTCTGTGAGATGCCCACCTCTATGGTAATTCAAACTCCGGGATCCAAATGGCAAACCTCCAGGGTAAGTCATGGAAATGAAATCCAAGTCGATAGACTTGTTTTCCTTGCATCTTTGATAGCTCTCAAATCTTCAGACATTAATATCATCTTGGGTATGGACTGGATGTCAGCCCATCATGCCAAAATTGATTGCTTCTCTAGGACTGTCCAACTCACCCATCCTTCGGGGAAGATAGTCAATGTCTTGACCCGAATAGCCAAGCGACAGTTATATTCTCTTAACGCCAGCCCTTTGCCAGACCTTGAGGACGTTCCGGTAGTCCGTGACTTCCCGGATGTCTTCCCAGAGGAATTGCCAGGTGTTCCACCTGACAGGGATGTTGAGTTCGTAATAGACCTCATTCCAGGAACCGTCCCGATTGCTAGAAGACCCTATAAGATGGCACCACTAGAACTAGCCGAGCTTAAGAAACAACTCGATGAGTCCTTGAAAAAGGGTTTCATCCGACCTAGTTCATCTCCGTGGGCTTACCCCATCCTCTTCGTCAAGAAGAAGGATGGTACGGATCGGATGGTTGTAGATTATCGACCTGTCAATTTGGTCACAATCAAGAACAAATATCAGCTCCCCAGGATCAACGATCTGTATGATCAGCTCGTTGGATCCTCAGTCTTCTCCAAATTGGATTTGAGGTTGGGCTACCATCAAATCAAAATCAGGAACGGGGACATTCCTAAAACGGCCTTTGTTACTCGTTATGGCCAATACGAGTACACCGTCATGTCCTTCGGTTTAACCAACGCTCCAGCCACCTTTTCTCGGTTAATGAACTCAATCTTTATGGAGTATTTGGATAAATTCGTCGTGGTTTACCTCGATGATATACTCATCTACTCCAAGAACGAGGAAGAACATGCCGAACATCTAAGGCTAGTGTTGAAGAAACTTCGAGAGCATCGTCTTTATGCCAAATTTTCTAAATGTGAATTTTGGTTGTCAGAAGTGACCTATCTGGGTCATGTAATATCTGGTAAAGGTATTGCTGTTAACCCTGAGCGAGTTCAAGCCGTCCTTAATTGGACTCCACCTGAATCGGTCAAGCAAGTTCGGAGTTTTCTAGGCTTAGCGAGCTATTGCCGTCGCTTTGTCGAAAATTTCTCCAAAGTCGTGAAACCTCTAACCGAACTCCTCAAGAAAGATAAAAGGTTCGAGTGGACTCCACAATGTGAGCACAGCTTTCAGGAACTGAAAAGACGCCTGACATCTGCTCCCGTATTGGTACCGCCAGATTTCTCTAGGGACTTTGTTATCTACTGCGACGCCTCGCGACAAGGACTAGGCTGTATTCTCATGCAAGATCGACACGTAATTGCTTACGCTTCACGGCAATTGCACCCACATGAGAGAATTATCCTACTCAAGATCTAGAGCTTGCAGCTGTAGTCTATGCACTTAAAACCTGGCGACATTACCTCCTCGGTAATCGTTGCGAGATATTCACTGATCATCAAAGTCTGAAGTACATCTTCACCCAACCGGATTTGAATCTCAGGCAAAGACGGTGGGTCGAGTTGATCACAGATTTCGACTTAGGAATAACTTACACCCCAGGAAAAGCCAACGTCATGGCTGATGCGCTAAGTCATAAATCTTATTGTAACAACCTGATGTTACAACAAAGTCAACCACTTCTCCATGAGGAATTTCGGAAACTTAATCTCCACATTGTTCCTCAAGGATTCCTTTCCACCATGGTGGCGAAACCTACCCTTACAGATCAGATCATCAAAGCACAGAAGGTAGATCCGGGAATTTCCCGCATCAAGAGAAACATCAAGAAAGGAGTTGCGAATTGTTTCTCCATTGATGATCAAGGGGTCGTATACTTCGGGAATCGGCTAGTGGTTCCCAAGGTGCGAAACCTGAGGCGATTGATCCTTAAGGAAGCTCATGAATCTCCTCTCACTATTCATCCCGGTAGCACTAAGATGTATCAGGACCTACGCCAGAGGTTCTGGTGGACTAGGATGAAGAGAGAAATTGCTCAGTATATTGCTAATTGCAATGTCTGCCGTCATGTAAAAGCAGAGCATCAATGGCCTGCTGGCACCCTTCAACCCCTAGCTATTCCTGAATGGAAATGGGATAAAATTGGTATGGACTTCATTACCGGTTTTCCCAGAACCAAGAGAGGGAATAATGCTATCTTCGTCGTTGTCGATCGTCTTTCCAAAGTAGCCCATTTCTTACCTGTTCGTGAGAGTATAACCGCTAGTCAATTGGCAGACTTATACATCTCCCTAATAGTGTCTCTCCATGGTGTTCCTTTGGAAATTAACTCGGATCGAGGAAGTCTTTTCACCTCTCGATTTTGGGAAAGTTTCCAAAATGCTATGGGAACCCGCCTTTCTTTTAGCACCGCTTTCCACCCTCAATCAAGTGGTCAAGTGGAACGCGTCAACCAGATTCTAGAAGACATGCTTCGAGCCTCTGTTATCTCATTCGGAATGGATTGGGAGAAGTGCCTTCCATTTGCCGAATTCGCTTATAACAACAGCTATCAATCTAGCTTGGGTAAAGCCCCTTTTGAAGTTCTCTATGGACGACGGTGTCGAACACCCCTTAATTGGTCAGAAACCGGGGAAAGACAATTCTTTGGCCCGGATATGATCCAGGAAGCAGAAGAGCAAGTTCGCATCGTTCGTGAAAAGTTGAAAACAGCCCAATCTCGTCAAAAGAGTCAATATGACCGAAAACATAAGGCTATGACTTTCGAGGTTGACGAGAAGGCTTACCTTCGGGTTACTCCTCTGAAGAGAACCCATCGTTTCGGTATCAAAGGCAAATTGGCTCCCCGTTACATTGGACCTTTTCGTATTCTCGCTAAACGAGGAGAAGTTGCCTACCAGTTGAAACTACCTCCGCATCTCTCCAGAGTCCACGATGTCTTCCACGTTTCTCAACTCAGGCGTTGCTTCTCGGATCCTATCCGTGGAGTGGACCACGAAACGCTTGATCTCCAAGATAATCTCACGTATCGAGAGTACCCCATCCATATCCTCGATCAGCCCGAGCGTACCACTCGACGTCACAATATCAAGTTTCTCAAAGTTCAATGGTCGCACCATTCTGAGGATGAAGCAACTTGGGAAAGAGAGGATCGTCTTCGACTCGAGTATCCCGCCTTCTTTCCGGAGGAACCCAAATCTCGGGACGAGATTCTTTTGAGTGGGGGTGAGTTGTCACACCCTAGCTAGTTCATGCATTAGAGTGTTGCATCATGTCTATTCTTTCATCAGAAACCTGAAATGGGGATGATAGAACCCCCAGCCCCCTCTGAAACCAACTAGGGTTTACTAAAAACTTTTTCAATGAACCTGAAATGCCCATCATTTTTGTCTTGGTTCAGAACCTCTGCCAAAAGTGATGCACATTTTCCTAGGTCATCTTAGGGTCTTTGAATTAAATCATAAATATTTGAATTTGGGCATTTAAAATTATATAAAATATTTTAATGCTCAAATATCTCCAAACTAAAATGTTTCATGTTGGAAATAATCCAACTATGGACCAGGAGTAGTTTGGTGATTTTAGGAGTTGCCTAAGTATTTTTAATAATTCAACAAAGTTGCAGAGGAATTAAAAAAACAGAAAACAGGGAAATAGCAAAATACTTACCTGGCGCCCAGCACCCGGCCCACCTGCCGGCCCAGCCCAGCACCGCGCCAGCGAGCTGCTTGCCGGCCAGGCAGGCAGGCAGGTGCCCGACGGCGGCCGCAGCGTGCACCACGCAGCTGGCCGTCGCCCTGCTTCACCTCCACGCCTCGTTGCTGGATGGATGAACTCCACGTCGAGCCGTGAACCCCCAGGACACCTCCATTCTCCCCCAACTCCTCTCTCTCGCGTTCCCCCGCCATGGCCGACGCCATCGCCGCCACCCCCTCGCCGTAGTCATGCCCTCCGTCAACCCCACGCCGTGCCGCCGTGTCCAGGAGCTCCGCCACCCTCCTCTCCTTCGAGCAAGCCGAGCCCCGAGCGCTCGCAAGGCCCGAGTCCACCGCATCGACCTCAACCGAACCGCCATTGCCGGAGATCCCCTTCAACGCCGTCGTCGCTCCGGCCCGTCCCCAGCCGCACCAAGTGTTTCGTCGAACTCCCCGTGAGCTTAACCATCTTCCCCTCCCTTCTTTTCTTGCTCCCGAGCTGTGTAATGACCTCCCGGAGCTCAACCGCACCCACAGCCGCGGAGCTCGTCACCGACGTGCTCCCGGTCACCCTCCGGCCACAACTTGGTGTCCATCATGCTCACCACGTCACGTAGCACCTAACCAGCTACTCCCCGCACCTCACCGACCCCTCTAGCGTCAAGTTCGCCTTCGGCTGAACTCCGGTGGCCGCCAAAGTCGCCGCCGGCGCCAACTCCGGCCACCCCGACCCCAACGGACTCCACCAAGAGCTGCGGCTCGTCCTCAGCTCCACTCCGATGGCCTCCACGACTCGTTTGGTTGCCGGAACGGCAAAAACCACTTCCGCCACCGTGTCGGGCTCGCCGGCGGCTAAACGCCGGTGCAGCCGACGTTGACTTCGACCACGGTGGGCCCCGGTTGACTCCGATGAGTCAATGACAGGTGGGGCCCAGCCCTGTTAACTAAATAGGTTTAGTTTTAATTAAACTTTAAACTAAGCTAATTACCCTGACACCCTGGACCCATAGTCAGGTTTGACCTGGACGTCTCCGTTGACCCTGACGTCATTCTGACGCATGGCTGACTCAATAAAATAATTTCTGGATTTATTCTAATATAGAAAATTCCAGAATATAGTTTAAACTTCAAAAATTCATAACTTTTAATCTGTAACTCCAAATCAGACAAGTTATATATGAAAAATGATCAGAAAAATCCAATCTATCCATCTGTACTATTTTCATGCATGATTAAACAAGTTAACTTGATGTTTAATGCAGAACAAGATAAAACAATTTAAAGGGCCATGTATGAGTTTGAAATTTGAATCTTTGGTTCAAATTGGTTCAAACCCTTTTGGTCTTAGTTGCATTAGCCCAACACACTCATATTGCCATGTTTCATGCATGCATCATATTGTCGCACATTGTTTGGTGATGGTTGTGTATCGGTGTTCTTTGCGGCAGGTTCTGCCTCCGAGGAGTACCGTGATTACCCTAGCGAAGAGCCATATCAGTGCATCGAACCATCAGGCAAGCAACCAACCATTTGATCATATCGATACAATCCCATGTTCTCGCTCCTGCTCTCTTTTACTGCATTAAGACAACACGTTTCAAACTGCTGTGTGTTACGATAGTTGAACCCATTTCCTCTGCATGACCTGTCATTGCCACAGTAACTAGATGAAACCCACTAGCATGTGTATGTGTTGTTCCTACCTTGCTATGCCTGCTATGCTTAGAGTCGTGTTAGGTCTGGTTCATTTGGGTGATGGGCTAGAGTGAAATGATTATGTCGGAAATGAGAGTGGTGTGGTGAACACGATTTGGTAAAGGTATCGATGAGAGGCCATGTAGGAGTACATGGTGGGTTGTTTCATTGAAGCTGACCTTAAGCACTAAGATCTGTATGTGTGATTTAAGAATCATCTACTACCATACATTGGGCCCGAAACCAATGGACCCTCTCGGCTTCTTATTCACTCTAGTTCTCTGTCCAGGAGTTGCAAGTAGTTTCTGGTGTTTGTAGCCTACTGGAGGCCGTGGACAGCGCTGACCGTAGGGGTGGGCTGTGATGCGGTAGGTATGTGGCACGGTGTACCGAATACCCGTTAGGTATCTCGGGAACCCTGTACACATCGTTCGGGGCCGTATGGGAAACCTCGGCCAGACTCCCTGCGGATGGAACCTGGATAGGCGATAAACCTGGATTAGAGACTTAGGTGATTAGGTAGGTCGTGGCCGACACCCACGTTGGGCTTCCGCTTGAAGGTTGCCGAGTACATGTCGTGTAAACGACGGCAAGTGGTGAGAGCGTGTATGAAGAAGTACACCCCTGTAGGGTTATCATGATCTATTCGAATAGCCGCGTCTGCGGTAAAGGACTACTTGGTTGCCTATACAGTTCATAGACAAGTAAATGGAAACTACTAAAAGCCTCAAGATAAGTGTGAGTGCCGAGGATGGCTCTTCCGTGGGAAGACGGAGGTGGATCCTCGGTAGTGTATTGAAGTGGTGAGTAGTGGACTCGTGTGCGCAAAACCATTTCAAGTTGGAGTCTCGTAGGATAGCCTAGCCAAGAGTCAAAGCTGGCTTGCTGCAATAACTCAACCAACCCTTCTTGATAATGTGCATGTATGTAGGATCTGATGTAAGTCTTGCTGAGTACCTTTGTACTCATGTTGCTATAATTTACATTTTTACAGAAGACGCTGCAACCCCTTCTGATGGGTTCTTCGTAGACGTTGACATCAATGAGTAGGCTAAGGCCCAGGTGGTGATCCTGAACTTGTGAAGGACCACGTAGTATAGCTAGGCTTTCCAAGCCTCTTTTATTTTACTAGTTGTCTGTACTCAGACAAGTTACTTCCGCTGCTGGTTTGTATGACTGTATGACTTGAATGCTGGGTTGTGTGACCCGTACTTATGTGTATGTTATGTATGGCTCCTTGAGCCTTAAATAAAGTACTTGTGTCGTAGAGTCATGTTGTGATGCCTTGTTGTATTTGCACATATCGAGCATATTGTGTGTATGATTGAAATGCTTAGTATGTGTGGGATCTGACTATCTAGTTGTTTATCTTTAGTAGCCTCTCTTACCGGGAAATGTCTCCTAGTGTCTCCACTGAGCCATGGTAGCTTGCTACTGCTCCGGAACACTTAGGCTGGCCGGCATGTGTCCTTCTTCGTTCCTGTGTCTGTCCCTTCGGGGAAATGTCACGCATTGAGTACCGGAGGCCTGTTAGCCCGCTACAGCCCGGTTTACCGGAGTCCTGCTAGCCCAGTGCTACAGCCCGGACCCACTTGCTAATGACCGACACGTTCGATGCTGGGTCATGGATGCATGTCCCTGTAAGTCTGTGCCACTTTGGGTTTACGACTAGCCATGTCAGCCCAGGCTCCTTATCATATGGATGCTAGCGACACTATCATATACGTGTGCCAAAAGGCGCAAACGGTCCCGGGCAAAAGTAAGACGACACCCGTGGGAATACCGTGCGTGAGGCCGCAAAGTGATATGAGGTGTTACATGCTAGATCTATGTGGCATCGAGTCGGGGTCCTGATAGCAATACGGTTATTCATTTAAGGAGAATAATGGTTACTCTATTTATTTGAATAATACATGCACTTAAAGGAGTGGTTTATTGAATCTCGATCGTAGTGATACACATTTTCATGCCAAAAGATATAAGATAGTAATGATAGTACCACTTACTTGTGGCACTGCCATGTAAGTCATATTGGTATAAATCGCATGAAGAAGCTCCATGTTGATGGATCTTTGGACTCACTTGTTTTGAAAAGTTTGATACATGCAAACCATGTCTGTTGGTGTATACGCATGAAGAAACTCCATGCAGATGGATCGTTTGGACTCACTTGATTTTGAATCACTTGAGATATGCAAATCATACCACATGGGCAAGATGACTGAAAGCCTCGTTTTCAGTAAGATGAAACAAGATAGCAACTTGTTGGAAGTAACACATTTTGATGTGTGCAGTCCAATGAGTGCTGAGGCACGCAGTGGATATCGTTATGTTCTTAATTAACGGATGATTTGAGTAGATACTGAGTATATTTACTTGATGAAACACAAGTCTGAATTATTGAATGGTTCAAGTAATTTTAGAGTGAAGTTGAAGATCATCGTGACAAGAGGATAAAATGTCCATGATATGATCATAGAGATGAGTATCTGAGTTATGAGCTTTGGCACGCAATTAAGACATTGTGGAAATTGTTTCACAATTAATACCGCCTGGAACACCATAGTGTGATGGTGTGTCCGAACATCATAGTTGCACCCTATTGGATATGGTGCGTACCATGATGTCTCTTATCAAATTACCACTATCATTCATGGGTTAGGCATTAGAGACAACCGCACTCACTTTAATAGGGTACCACATTATTCCATTGAGATGGCATCGTTTGAATTATGGTTTGGAGAAACCTAAGTTGTCGTTTCTTAAAAGTTTGGGGTTGCGACACTTATGTGAAAAAGTTTCAGGTTGATAAGCTCGAACCCAAAGCGGATAAAATGCATCTTCATAGGACACCCAAAATAGTTGGGTATACCTCCTAATTCAGATCCGAAAGCAATAGGGATTGTTTCTTGAATCGGGTCCTTTCTGGAGGAAAGGTTTCTCTCGAAAGAATTGAGTGGGAGGATGGTGGAGACTTGATGAGGTTATTGAACTGTCACTTCAACAAGTGTGTAGCAGGGCACAGGAAGTTGTTCCTGTGGAACCTACACCAATTGAAGTGGAAGCTTATGATAGTGATCATGAAGCTTCGGATCAAGTCACTACCGAACCTCGTAGGACGACAAGGACGCGTACTGCTTCGGAGTGGTACAGTGATCCTGTCTTGAAGGTCATGTTGCTAGACAACAATGAACCTACGAGCTATGGAGAAGCGATGGTGGGCCCATATTCCGACAAATGGTTTGAAGCCATGAAATCCGAGATAGGATCCATGTATCATAACAAAGCATGGACTTTGGTGGACTTGCCTGATGATCGGCAAGCCATTGAGATAAATGGATCTTTAAGAAGAAGACGGACGTGGACGGTAATGTCACCGTCTATGAAGCTTGACTTGTGGCGAAGAGTTTTTCACAAGTTCAAGGAGTTGACTACGATGAGGTTTTCTCATCCGTAGCGATGCTTAAGTCCGTCAAAATCATGTTAGCATTAGCTGCATTTATGAAATCTGGCAGATGGATGTCAAAACGAGTTTCCTTACCAGTTTTCGTAAGGAAAGGTTATATGTGATACAATCAGAAAGGTTTTGTCGATCCTAAGGATGCTAAAAGGTATGCTAGCTCCAGCGATCCTTCCATGGACTGGAGTAAGCATCTCGGAGTTGGAATATGCACTTTGATAAGATGATCAAAGATTTTGGGTTTATACAAAGTTTATGAGAAACTTGTATTTCCAAAGAAGTGAGTGGGAGCACTATAGAATCTCTGATGTGTATATGATCAGAAATGATGTAGAATTTCTGGAATGCATATAGGGTTCTTTGAAAAGTGTTTTTCAAGTGAAAACCTAGATTAAGCTACTTGAACATTGAGCATCAAGATCTATAGGGATAGATCAAAAAATTCTTAATGATACTTTCAAATGAGCATATACCTTGACATGATCTTGAAGGTGTTCATGATGGATCAGTCAAAGAAGGAGTTCTTGCCTGAGATGTAAGGTATGAAGTTAAGACTTAAAGCTCGACCACGGCAGAAAAGAGAGAAAGGACGAAGGTTGTCCCCTATGCTTTAGACGTAGGCTCTACAGTATGCTATGTTGTGTACCGCACCTGATGTGTGCCTTGCTACATATCTGGCAAGAGGGTACAAAGGTGATCAAGGAGTGGATCACCAGATAGCGGTCAAAAATTATCCTTAGAGGAATAAGGATATGTTTCTCGATTATGGAGGTGATAAAGAGTTCGACGTAAAGGGTTACGTTGATGCAAGCTTTAACACCTATCCGAATGACTCTGAGTAGCAAACAGGATATGTATAGTGGAGCAACCATTTGGAATAGCTTCAAGTGGAGCGTGGAAGCAGCATTTACAATATGACCTAGAATTTGCGAAGTACATACGGATCTGAATGTTGCAGACCCGTTGACTAAAACCTCTCTTACAAGCAAAACATGATCAAACCCCAGAACTCATTGAGTCTTAATCACATTATGATGTGAACTAGTTTAGTGACACTAGTAAACTCTTTGGATGTTGGTCACATGGTGATGTGACATGTGAGTGTTAATCACATGGCAATGTGAACTAGATTATTGACTCTAGTGCAAGTGGCAGACTGTTGGAAATATGCCCTAGAGGCAATAATAAATTAGTTATTATTATTATATTTCCTTGTTCATGATAATCGTTTATTATCCATGCTATAATTGTATTGATAGGAAACTCAGATACATCTGTGGGTACATAGAAAACACCATGTCCCTAGTAAGCCTCTAGTTGACTAGCTCGTTGATCAATAGATGGTTACGGTTTCCTGACCATGGACATTGGATGTCGTTGATAACGGGATCACATCATTCTAATGATGTGATGGACAAGACCCAATCCTAAGCCTAGCACAAAGATCATAGTTCGTATGCTAAAGCTTTTCTAATGTCAAGTATCATTTCCTTAGACCATGAGATTGTGTAACTCCCGGATACCGTAGGAATGCTTTGGGTGTACCAAATGTCACAACGTAACTGGGTGGCTATAAAGGTGCACTATAGGTATCTCCGAAAGTGTCTGTTGGGTTGGCACGAATCGAGACTGGGATTTGTCACTCCGTGTAAACGGAGAGGTATCTCTGGGCCCACTCGGTAGGACATCATCATAATGTGCACAATGTGACCAAGGGGTTGATCACGGGATGATGTGTTACGGAATGAGTAAAGAGACTTGCTAGTAACGATATTGAACAAGGTATCGGTATATCGAAGATCGAATCTCGGGCAAGTACAATACCGCTAGACAAAGGGAATTGTATACGGGATTGATTGAGTCCTTGACATCGTGGTTCATCCGATGAGATCATCGTGGAACATGTGGGAGCCAAGATGGGTATCCAGATCCCGCTGTTGGTTATTGACCGGAGAACGTCTCGGTCATGTCTGCATGGTTCCCGAACCCGTAGGGTCTACACACTTAAGGTTCGATGACGCTAGGGTTATAAAGGAAGTTTGTATGTGGTTACCGAATGTTGTTCGGAGTCCCAAATGAGATCCCGGACGTCACGAGGAGTTCCGGAATGGTCCGGAGGTAAAGATTTATATATGGGAAGTCTTGTTTTGGTCGCCGGAAAAGTTTCGCGCATTATCGGTATTGTACCGGGAGTGCCAAAAGGGGTCCGGGGGTCCACCTGCCCCGGGGGGGCCACATGGGCTGTAGGGGTGTGCACCTTGGCCTATATGGGCCAAGGGAACCAGCCCAAGAGGCCCATGCTCCAAGAGATAAGGGAAAGGGAGAATCCTAAAGGGGGAAGGCACCTCCTAGGTGCCTTGGGGAGGATGGACTCCTCCCTAGCCGCACCCTTCCTTGGAGGAAGGGCCAAGGCTGCGCCCCCCTCTCCCTTGCCCCTATATATAGTGGAGGGGAGGGAGGGCAGCCGCACCTGAAGCCCTGGCGCCTCCCTCCCTCCCATGACACCTCCTCCTCTTCCGCAGGTGCTTGGCGAAGCCCTGCAGGATTGCCACGCTCCTCCATCACCACCACGCCATTGTGCTGCTGCTGGATGGAGTCTTCCTCAATCTCTCCCTCTCTCCTTTCTGGATCAAGGCATGGGAGACGTCACCGGGCTGTACGTGTGTTGAACGCGGAGGTGCCGTCCGTTCGGCACTAGGATCTCCGGTGATTTCGATCACGACGAGTACGACTCCTTCAACCCCGTTCTCTTGAACGCTTCCGCTTAGTGATCTACAAGGGTATGTAGATGCACTCTCCTTCCCCTTGTTGCTGGTTTCTCCATAGATAGATCTTGGTGACCCGTAGGAAAATTTTGAATTTCTGCTACGTTCCCCAACACTATATGTTGTTATGAATTACGAAAACCACCTAGGGATAGTTGCAGTTTCAACCGCCTCCGGGCTCCGAGACGTAGGGCTGTTACTTCCTCCGAGAAGGGCCTGAACTCGTAAATCTCTTGCGTATACAACTACATAGCTAGGATCTTGCCTGCCCATACCTACCCCCCTATTCTACTGTCAGGCTTAGAACCACGACAGTTGGCGCCCACCGTGGGGCAGGTGTCTTAGCGACTTATTGGAGAAGTTGCGATTGTTCCGATCACCTTCATCATGGTTTCTAACGGAGTTTTGGTCGAGGGCCGCGAGATCCGTCTCGGCGCGTTCACGTTCATCGCTGACGACTCCGCTTGGCTTCAGGAGGCTCCACTCGACATCGACGCGCTCCCAGTTTGCGGGGCGACACACTTTCATGTGTGTGTCTGCGGCGTCCTCCTGCGGCAACTGTCGGCCCCGTATCGATCGACCCCTGTCTCGTCCTCCCTCCCTGTCTCCCGCCAGCGCAAGCGCTTTGGTCAGTCGAGGCTTCAGCGGTGGGTGAGGCACGTGGTGGCCCGCTAGTCGGCCACCCCCCAAGTCGCGGCGATCGAGCCCGTCGAATCTCTCTACGGCATGTTCCACCTGTCAACTGGCTCCGTAGAGACTGCACCCAAGTGTGACAGTAGTGATCCAGCGGCGAAGGTCCTGATGGTCAATGGACCGCGCAGTCCTCCCGGCTTCCCTCGCGCCGACGGAGGCAACCGCGGAGGCGACCCAGCGCAGGTCCACGAAGAGTATCAACCCGAGCCACTCACTTCCCTGCAAAGGGAAGATCTTCGCCGCCGGAACATGGATGCGCTGCATACTCCTATCGTTGGAGAAACCCCCGAGGCTCGTGCCTTGGAGGACGCGCATTTGGCCAACTTGGCTGAGCACACTCGACTGGCGAACCTCCAGTGAGCACTCGACGAGCGCACGCGGCAACAAGTTCCAGACTCCAGTCGACGTCAACTCTTTCCACAACCGACTCAGGTATATCGAACTCCGATTCAGAATCTCGCAGCTGCAGCCCATATAGCAGAGTCAATTCAGCCCTCCCAGTCGGAGGCTGGCAGAGGCCTGTTACAGATCAGAGATTTGCTCCGGGCAGCAGGAGATCAGAATTCAGCTGTATCGCAGTCGCGAAACAGGATTCACAGCAGATCCGTCGCTGCGAATACAGTCCAGTCGGCCCATAGCCCGAGATCGCCCCCGAGGCGTGAGGGACGTGGAGGTCGGCGTGATCAGTATGATGACCGATTTGATCGCGATGATCGACGTCGAGTGCCCACTCCTCCCCCAAGGGGTGGGTCGTACGCTCCTCGACAGCAAGATGACAGACGTCAGCACAGTGTTGGGCGAAGGGTTCTAGTCGACCCCAGAGAACCAGGCTTTGACACAAGATCCATTATCGTGCAAGGTTTGGTCGACCGGAATAGAGCTCACCGAGAAGGCCATGACAGAGATGTGCCCACCAGCAGCAGAGTTCACGTCTCAGGACCAGAGTGTTTTAGCAGAGCCATCAGGGCCGCGGTGATTCCTCCCAACTTCAGGTTGGCGACTAGAGTCAGCAAGTTCACCGGCGAGTCCAAGCCCGATACTTGGCTTGAAGACTACCGAGTGGTTGTTCAGATTGGTGGCGGCAATGATGAGGTGGCCATGAAACACCTACCTCTTATGTTGGAGGGCTCGGCCAGAGCATGGCTGAATCAGTTGGCACCTAGCAGCATTTACACTTGGGAAGATCTTGCCCGAGTGTTTGTCAGAACATTTGAAGGAACTTGCAAGCGACTAGCAGGGTTAACAGAGCTGCAGGTTTGTGTGCAAAAGTCGAATGAGACTCTGAGGGATTACATCCAGAGGTGGATCACATTGCATCACACGGTGGATAATGTATCTAATCACCAGGCAGTTTGTGCCTTCAAGGAAGGCGTTAAGAACAGAGAGCTAAGTTTGAAATTCGGTCAGACCGGAGACATGACTCTGAGTCGAATGATGGAGATTGCCACCAAATATGCCAATGGTGAAGAAGAGGATCGGCTCCGGAGTGGAAAGTACAAGCCGACCGCTCATGAAACCGGGGGAGGGAACTCCAGTCGGAAGCAGAAACGAAAAGCCGAGCCAGCTGCTCCTGGAGAAGCCTTGGCCGTGACTCAAGGAAAGTTCAAAGGAAAGCCTAAAGGGTCTTGGAACCCTCAGAAGGTGAAGGACAAGGAAGGAAATGACGTGATGGATTTGTCGTGCCACATCCACACGAAGAAAGATGAGGAGGGTAACTTCATTTACCCGAAACATACCACTCGGCAGTGTCGGCTCTTGATCCAGCAATTTTAGGGGAAACAGCCCAAAGATAAGGAAAAGGAGTCGGACAAAGTTGAGCACAAAGAGGACAGTGATGAAGGATACCCCCATGTCAATTCCACTCTGATGATTTTTGCTGATGTTGAAAGCAAAAGTTGATTGAAAGTTATCAACTGTGAGGTGAATATGATTGCTCCGGTGACACCCAGTTATCTGAAATGGTCTCAGACCGCCATCACATTTGACCAGTCTGATCATCTGACACACATAGCCACCCCTGGGAGGCAAGCTTTAGTGGTCGACCCAGTCGTCGAAGGCACTCGACTGACTAAATTTCTGATGGATGGTGGCAGCGGCCTGAATATACTGTATGCGGAGACACTAAAAGGGATGGGCATTCCGATGTCCAGACTCGATACCAGCAACATGAGTTTCCATGGAGTCATTCCTGGGGAAAAGGCTGAGTCACTCGGCCAGATTGCTCTTGATGTGGTTTTCGGCGATTCAAAGCATTTCCGCAAAAAAAGTTGACATTTGAAGTTGTGGATTTCCAGAGTGCTTATCACGCCATTTTAGGCAGGCCAGCTTATGCACGATTCATGGCTCGACCATGTTACGTGTACCTCAAATTGAAGTTGCCTGGTCCCAAGGGTGTGATCACCATTACTAGCAATCGGAAAAAGGCAGAAGAGTGCTTTCAAAAGGGCTCAAAGATCGCCGATGCTCAGATAACAGTGGTGGAGCTGCAGGAATACCAGAAAACTGTAGATCCGAGTGATTTATTGCGAGCCAAGAAGCCCGCCACAGAGTCAGCGTTCGAGTCGTCCGGTGAGACAAAGCCCATTCACATTCACCCGACCGACCCCAGTGCTGCTCCTACTCATATCTCCACAACACTCGACTCTAAATAGGAAGAAGCGCTCATCCAGTTCCTCCGTGAGAACTGGGACATCTTTGCATGGAAGCCTGCTGACATGCCGGGTGTTCCCATGGGGCTGGCTGAGCATCATCTACGAGTCGACTCAAAAGTGAAACCTGTCAAAGAACATCTTCGATGGTCCGCCGTCCAGAAGAGAAAGGCCATTGGCGAGGAGGTGGCTCGGCTCCTGGCAGCAGAGTTTATCCGAGAGATTTGCCACTCCGAGTGGCTCCCCAATGTTGTCATGGTCCCCAAGAAGGACACGTCACTTCGCATGTGCATTGATTTCAAACATATCAATCGGGCCTGCCCGAAAGATCATTTTCCTCACCCCCACATCGACCAAATAGTCGACTCGACTGCGGGATGTGAGCGCCTATCTTTTTAGACGCCTATTTCGGTTACCATCAGATCCGTCTGTATGGACCCGGCGAGATCAAAACAGCTGTCATCACTCCATTCGGGTGCTTCTGCTATGTCACCATGCCATTCGGCCTCAATAATGCCGGAGCCACGTTCCTGAGGATGATTCAGAAGTGTTTACTCACTCAAATCAGTCGGAATGTGGAAGCATACATGGATGATATTGTGGTCAAATCATGGAAGGGTTCCGACCTATTGACTGACCTCGCTGAAACATTTGCCAATCTCAGGAGGTATGATATCAAGCTTAATCCATCAAAGTGCACATTCGGAGTTCCTGGCGGAAAATTACTCGGTTTTCTCGTTTCCGAACGAGGAATCGACGCCAACCCAGAAAAAGTTGGCACTATACTCCGAATGAAACGCCCTGTGCGTGTGCACGATGTCCAGAAGCTTACTGGATGCTTGGCTGCTTTAAGTCGATTCATCTCTCGTCTCGGTGAAAAGGCATTGCCTCTTTACCGACTGATGAAGAAGTCAGACAAGTTCGAGTGGACTCCAGAAGCTGATGCAGCGTTTGCGGAGCTAAAAGCTCTGCTCTCCACCCAGCCGGTGCTTGCTGCCCCAATCAGCAAAGAGCCTTTGCTTCTTTACATTGTAGCCACAGGACAAGTCGTCAGTATAGTACTTACGGTCGAGTGGGAAGAAGAAGGGAAAGCCTTCAAAGTTCAGCGCCCACTATATTATCTTTCCGAAGTGTTGACCCCATCGAAGCAAAGATACCCTCATTATCAGAAGCTTGTATATGGGATTTATATGACCACGAAGAAGGTTGCTCATTATTTCTCTGATCAGTCCATTACAGTCGTCAGCGACGCCCCATTATCAGAGATTTTGCACAACAGAGATGCAACTGGTCGAGTGGCAAAATGGGCGATTGAACTCCTTCCCCTTGATATCAAGTTTGAGGCAAAGAAAGCCATCAAGTCCCAAGCTGTAGCAGATTTCATCGCCGAGTGGATTGAACAGCAGCTACCGACTCAAGTTCACTCGGAGCACTGGACCATGTTCTTTGATGGTTCTAAGATGCTGAATGGTTCCGGTGCTGGGGTAGTGTTGGTTTCCCCCCGAGGAGATAAGCTCAGATATGTGCTCCAGATCCACTTTGATTCCTCCAACAATGAAGCAGAATACGAAGCACTTTTGTATGGGTTGTGTATGGCCATTTCACTCGGCGTCCGTCGCCTTATGGTTTATGGCGACTCAGATTTGGTGGTCAATCAGGTGATGAAGGAGTGGGACGTCAGAAGCCCAGCCATGACTGGTTACTGCAATGCAGTGAAAGCTTGAGAAGAAATTTGAAGGGTTAGAGCTCCATCATATACCCCGACTGAAAAATCAAGCGGCTAATGATTTGGCAAAGATAGGTTCCAAGAGAGAAGCCATTCCCAGTAATGTGTTTTTGGAACACATCCATACTCCATCAGTTCAAGAGGATCCTTTCACCGAAGAAGCTCCACAGCCAAAAACTGTCACAGATCTGACTGAAGTTGAAGTTCCAGCGGTGGCCGACCTGATCATGGAAGCTTTGGTCGTCACTCCCGACTGGACAAAGCCGGACATCGCGTATATCCTAAGGAAAGAGCTCCCAGAGAATGAAGAAGAGGCTCAATAGATCGTCCGTCGATCCAAAGCCTTTACCGTGATAAAGGGACAGTTATACAGAGAAAGCGCGACTGGAGTCGGTCAAAAATGTATAATGCCAGAAGAAGGTCAGATAATCCTTGACGATATCCACTCGGGGACCTGTGGTCATCATGCGTCCTCTCGGACCATTGTGGCTAAAGCATACCGAGCAGGATTTTACTGGCCAAGAGCAAATGAAACGGCAAAGGAAAGAGACGACAAGGGTGAAGGATGTCAATTTTATTCCAATATGTCACACAAGCCCGCCTCAGCCTTGAAGACCATTCCACTCGTCTGGCCCTTCGTTGTGTGGGGATTGGATATGGTTGGACCACTGAGAACAGGCAGGAGCGGCTTCACCCATGTGCTGGTGGCAGTCGACAAGTTCACTAAGTGGATTGAAGCTAAACCTATCAAGAATCTTGATGCCGCCACTGCTGTTAGCGTCATCAGGGAGTTGATATTCAGATATGGAGTGCCACATAGCATCATCACTGATAATGGGTCAAACTTCAATTCCGACGAATTCAGAGCCTTTTGCGCCTCTCAAGGCACACGAGTCGACTATGCTTCAGTCGCTCACCCCCAGTTGAATGGTCAAGCAGAAAGAGAAAATGGTCTAATTCTCAAAGGACTAAAACCTCGGTTGATGCGTGATCTTAAGCATGCAGCAGGAGTGTGGGTCGACGAACCACTCCTAACCGGTCGACTGGGCGAACTCCATTCTCTCTGGTTTATGGAGCTGAAGCAGTCCTGCCGAGTGACCTGCTTCACAATCCATCCCGAGTCGAACTCTACACTGAAGATGAAGCACAGCAAGCCCAGCAAGACGCAGTCGACCTTCTAGAAGAAGAAAGAGAGATGGACATGGTCCGATCGACTATCTATCAGCAGGACTTGCGTCAATTTCATGCCAGAAACGTGAAGAGCCGAGCCTTCCAAGAAGGAGATTTGGTTCTCCGAGTGGATCAACAAAAGCCACACAAGCTTGCTCCTACTTGGGAAGGTCCCTTCATCGTCACCAAAGTCCTCCACAATGGAGCATACCATCTTTCGGTCACCAGATTGACGAGCCTCGAGCTTGGAACGCGGAGCTGCTCCGCCCCTTTTATACTTAAGTATTCACTCGGATGAGATGTAATAAAAGTACTTCTGTAGTTTATTTATCAAATACAAGAGTGTTATAATTTTCCTCAGTGATTGTTGTTACTTTTGTTTACATGAGAAATCCCCCAGTGGGTGGCTTAGCTGCGAATCCATTTCGCCTAAGTTTGTAAAAAAAATCAATGCCGAGTGGAGAGCCAGCCTCCCACTCGGGGGCTTAGCTGCGAATCCGTTTTGCCTAAGTACTTTAAAATCCTACCAAGTGGTGAGCCAGCCTCCCACTTGGAGGCTTAGCTGCAGTCCAAGTACTCACCTAAGTGTTTAAAATCCTACCAAGTGGTGAGCCAGCCTCCCACTCGGAGGCTTAGCTGCAGTCCAAGTACTCGCCTAAGTGTTTAAAATCCTACCGAGTGATGAGCCAGTCTCTCACTCGGAGGCTTAGCTGCAGTCCAGTACTTGCCTAAGTATTTAATACAATGTGTGCCCTGCAATAAAGACGAGGTGCAGGTCGACTGCTACCTTCTCCTTCCGAGCTATGCCACAAATACAATGTGCGCTCCGCGAGGAGGACGAGGTGCAGGTCGACTACTACCTTCTCCTTCCGAGCTATGCCACAAATACAATGTGCGCTCCGCGAGGACGACGAGGTGCAGTTCGACTGCTACCTTCTCCTTCCGAGCTACGCCACAAATACAATGTGCGCTCCGCAAGGAGGACGAGGTGCAGGTCGACTGCTACCTTCTCTTTCCGAGCTACGCCACAAATACAACATGCGCTCTGCAAGGACGACGAGGTGCAGGTCGACTGTTACCTTCTCCTTCGGAGCTACTCCACAAAAAATCCTACCAAGTGGAGAGCAAACCTCCCACTCGGGGGCTTAGCTACCGCCCAGTGCTTGCCTAAGTATCTGAAAATCCTACCGAGTGGAGAGCAAACCTCCCACTCGGGGGCTTAGCTGCAGTCCAGTGCTCGCCTAAGTATCTGAAAATCCTACCGAGCTGGGGGCAAACCTCCCACTCGGGGGCTTAGCTGCAGCCCAGTGCTCGCCTAAGTATGTGAAAACCATACCGAGTGGAGAGCAAACCTCCCACTCGGGGGCTTAGCTGCAGCCCAGTGCTCGCCTAAGTATCTAAAAACCCTACCGAGTGGAGAGCAAACCTCTCACTCGGGGGCTTTGCTGCAGCCCAGTGCTCGCCTAAGTATCTGTAAATCCCGCCGAGTGGAGAGCAATCCTCCCACTCGGGGGTTTAGCTGCAGCCAAGTGCTCTCCTAAGTGCTTAATTTATTCCTCTCTACAAGGATGACGAGGCGCATGTCGATTGTAACCTTCTCCCTCTGAGCTACACTGCAAATACAATGTGCACTCCATCTGTGCCCCATCCCTACCTTCCAAAAAGCGGTGAAGTGCAGGTCGACTGGGCTTACCACCTCAGAGCTGCGTCTCAAGCACTAAAATATATTCCAAGTGAAGAAGAAAATTCGCTTGAAGGCGAATGCAAGCATATTCAATGATAAGCAAAGTTCAGATAACGGATTTAGAAGTGCGCAGGCGTCAAGTCTGTAAAAGTTTATCGGTTACAAAAACCACTCGGCATACCGAGGAAAATTTAAGGTGAAGCATAGTCGTTTTTTACTCCTCAGGTGGAGGACTGGAGGGCACGACAAACTGGTCCAGCTCGATTCCATCAGCAATCCGAGTGGCAGCAGCAATGAAGATCTCGATGAAAGATTGGAAGTCATGCTTCTTGGTATTGGCCACTCTGATGGACGCCAGCTTGTCCTCTCGAGCATCCTTGCAGTGAACACGTACCAGGGACAGAGCAACGTCAGAACCACACCTGTCAGAGGACTTCTTCCATTCCTGCACTCGACCTGGAACGTCATTCAGTTGAGTCATTAAATACTCGAGGTCATTGTGAAGCATCTCTCATTGCTAGAGTGTCGTGTCAATCCGCGACACCACAACCTTCAGTCGAGCGAGGTAGTCAACCACTCTAGCAATGTGAGACTCCAGTCGGAACACGTTCATAGCAACCTCGTACTTCACAGGAGAGTTAATGGGGTCCAAGTTTGGATCCAGTCGACTGGTCTCCTCCTCGAAGTTTTGATAGAATTATGTAAGCACAGTTTGAAGTTAAGCCAACAGTGCTATGACGAGTCGACGATAACAAGTCAATCAGATAGAAAAGATTACCTTCAAGCATGAGGAATAACTTCTTGGTGAGCCCTTCCAGATAAGACTCTAGATCGTTCTTCTTCCCCATCAATTCGCTAGCCTTGTCACTCAGGGCTATCTTGTCATTCTTCAGATGACTGACCTCCTTGTTGGCTGCGTCGAGAGCAGCTTTCAGATTGGTATTCTCCTCTTCAAGTTTGCCGACTGAAGCCAACTTTTCTTCTGCGAGCTTCGTCTTGTCCGAAGCCGCTTTCTGCACCTCGGCGAGGTCAAGGTCCTTCTTCACAGCCTCCTTCAGCTTATCCGCAAAGTGACAGTGAGATCAGACTCAGGAATGGACAAAAAATAAAGGCAGTCATCAAGATTCTCACCAAACATACCTTTTGCCTCCTCCTTTGCTTTCGTGAAGTTCTCCTGGACAAGCTTCAAGTCAAGTTCGAGCTGGATATGTTTGTTCTCCAACTCAGTATAACGAGCCACAAGCTCGCAAGATTTCTGCGAAAGATCAGTCGACAGACATCAAAGATAGGTCACTTCCGAGTGACTAAGAGAAAAAACCGTAGCATTTCTAAGACTACAGCCGAATCAAAATATTCAACTGTAGTCTCGGGGACTACACCCAGTGGGTGCACTCAGCGTGCCCCCACTGGTTCTACCGACTCGGTTCGATCAGTCGACCGAAAGAGACAGAAAGTTATGATCCTAAACCATAGCTAACTGACAGCAGTCAGCCATAGTAAAAAAAGGTTCTTCAACCATAGTCGACTGCCAGCAGTCGACCATGGTCTGGGGGACTACACCCAGTGGGTGCACTCAGCGTGCCCCCACTGGTTCCAAGATTTCACTCGACCAGATCGAGTGGAGAACTTAGAGTGAACAAATTCAAAGTATAGAGACTACAGTCGACTGCCAGCAGTCCATCATAGTCTCGGGGACTACACCCAGTGGGTGCACTCAGCGTGCCCCCACCAAGTCAAACAGTCAATCGACACACCAAGTGGGTGTACAGATACTAAGGTCCTCAGAAAGAAGAGTTTTCAGGTACCATATCCTAACAGAACAAGCGGTGATCGACTAACCTGAACATTGCTGTGAAGAGCTGAGCTTGCCTCATATGCTGCTTGGCTGGCGTCTCGGATTGCCTTCACCTGCTCCATCATGACCCCCGCCTGACGTATAGCCTCCTTAGCAGCACTTGCTTGGTCCCCTGGGACGTGGTGTGTGGCGAAAAGGGAAGGCAGATCAGCACTCGATGACGAAGGACGAGCACTCGTCAGCGGCATGACAAAGGACACGGTAGTCCGAGTGACGTTGCCTCCCTCCGGAACCAGCATCTCAGGTGCTGATACAACCTGAGCAGTCTTACCAGCAGGCGCCTTCTTGTTCCTCCTCTGCCTCAGTGGCTCCTCATCGTCATCATCAGGGAGATCAATGACATGAGGTGGGGCTACAGGAAAGATTCAAAGTTAAAAATGAAGATCCAATCGACCAAAAGCGAAACTACGAAGATCATACCAGGGTTGGAAGTGGCAGCATCTTCCATTTCTTGGTCCTCATTCTTGACTGAGGTTTCAGAGGTAGCAACACTGCAGATTCCAGAAATCAGTCGGTTAGCCAACGAGTCAATCAAGAGTTTATTCATGCCAAACAAGAAAACACAAGTCCTGTTATTACCCGGAAATAGTGGGAATCACCATCCTCATCTTCGGCAGGGCCTTCGTCGGCTTTGATGACGTCGCTCGGAGTTGCTTTGGCGCTTTCTCAGTCGGCACCGGAGAGGTTGTCCGAGGGTGTTTCATCGACTGTCCAACAGGCATAGTCGCTTTGCCACGCTCGACTGCAGGGTCATGGGCGAGCTTGGATCGCCTTTCAGTGCGGGGAGGGACGATTTCCTCCTCCTCTTCCTCCTCGTCCTCTTCACCAGAGCCGTCGTCTTCTTCATCCTCCTCACCATCAGATTGCCACTCCTCCTGACTTTCACCTCCACTCCCTTCCTCCTCCTCGATCTGTTCTTGCGCCCCGTTGGGCATCGAGTACATTTTAGTAGTGGCCTAGAAGTCAACAAACAAGACAAAAAGTCAGTCGACTGAATTCTAGCAAAACAGAATGAAGGAAGGAGGATCACAGTCGGAGATTCATAATTGGACCTTGTCTGGCTCGTATGATTGGTCGAGTGGAGGGATCCTCCTGGCTCCTCGGGGGTTGTCCTTGTTCCCTGTGATGGCAGTCATTCGCCTCTCCAGTGTGGCATCCTCGACCTCCTCCGGGTGGACCCGAGTGGTGTCTTCAGTACCAGAATACATCTACATCGGATGGTCTCGATATTGAAGTGGTTGGATTCATCGTCGAAGGAAAACCTCCAAAAGATCCATGCCAGTCACCCCGTCACGGATGAGATGGACTACACGCTCGACCAGCACCTTAACCTGAGCCTTCTCCTCCGGGACCACCTTCAGAGAGGACGGCTTGCTCACTCGGTCCATGGAGAAAGGAGGGAGTCCAGTCGACTGCCCTGGCGTCGGCTGGTCTTGGCAGTAGAACCAGGTCGACTGCCACCCTCGGACCGACTCGGGAAGGACCATGGCTGGAAAAGCACTTTTACTCCTCATTTGAACCCCAAGACCCCCACACATTTGAATCACTTGGGTTTTCTCGTCACTCGGATTGGCCTTTTTCACCGTCTGGGAGCGACAGGTGAAAATGTGTTTGAAAAGGCCCCAATGCAGCCGACAACCTAAGAAATTCTCACACAAGGACACGAAAGCAGCGAGATAGACGATAGAGTTGGGTGTGAAGTGGTGGAGTTGTTCCCCAAAGAAGTTCAGAAATCCCCGAAAGAAAGGGTGGGGCGGCTGTCAGGACCCCGACTCAATGCCACATCGATCTAGCATGTAACACCTCATATCACTTTGCGGCCTCACGCACGGTATTCCCACGGGCGTCGCCTTACCTTAGCCATGGACCGTTTGCGCCTTTTGGCACACGTATATGACAGTGTCGCTAGCATCCATATGATAAGGAGCCCGGGCTGACATGGCTAGTCGTAAACCCAAAGTGCACAGACTTACAGGGACAGGCATCCATGACCCAGCATCGAACGTGTCGGTCATCAGCGAGTGAATCCAGGCTGTAGCACTGGGCTAGCAGGACTCCAGTGAACCGGGCTGTAGCGGGCTAACAGGACTCCGGTATTCATCGCGTGACATTTCCCCGAAGGGACAGACACAGGAACGAAGAAGGACACATGCCGGCCAGCCTAAGTGTTCCGGAGCAGTAGCAAGCTACCATGGCTCGGTGGAAACACTAGGAGACATTTCCCCGTAAGAGAGGCTACTAAAGATAAACAACTAGATGGTCAGATCCCACACATACCAAGCATTTCAAAACATACACACAATATGCTCGATATGTGCAAATACAACATGGCATCACAACATGACCCTACGACTCAAGTAATTTATTCAATAGGCTCCGAGGAGCGAGATATTACAAACATGGGTCTCATGACCCAACAATCAGAGCATACAAATCAAAGCACAAGCGGAAGCTATCATATCTGGGTACAGACATCTATAAATGAAAAAGGCTGAGAAGCCTGACTATCTACCAGATCCCGCCGAGGGCACAAGATCGTAGCTGAGGTAACAAGCTAAACGTCGAAGTCCACGTGGAACTACTAGTGAGACTGAAGTCTCTCTGCAAAACATAAAATAGGCAAACGTGAGTACAAATGTACCCAGCAAGACTTACATCAGAACTAACTACATATGCATCATTATCAACAAAGGGGATGGTGGAGTTTGACTGCAGCAAGCCAGCTTTGACTCGGTGGCTATCCTGAACTACGACTGCAAGTAACTCTTTTGAGGTGGCGCACACGAGTCCACATATTCACCATATCAATACACCACTATGGATCCGCTCCCGTCTCCCTACGAGAACGCCATCCATAGCACTCACGCTTATCTTGCGTATTTTAGAGTATCCACTTTCACTTGTCTATGAACTATGCAAGGGGTCCACGTTTCCATATCCGAGGAATCCGGCTATTCGAATAGATAATGATAACCCTGCAGGGGTGTACTTCTTCACACACGCTCCCGCCACTTACCGCCCTGTACACGTCATGTACCTCGGCAACCTTCAAGCGGAAACCGGGCGAGGGACTCGGCCACGACCTGACTAACCGAACAAGCCTCTAGTCCAGGTTTATCGCCTATTCTGGTTCCATCCGCAAGGAGATCCGGCCGGGGTGTCGCTCACGGCCCCAAACGATGTGAGCAGGGTTCCCAAGCCCACCATCCGGGTGCCACTTGGTACACCGTGCCACTGTGCCTAGTCTGTCCCAAGCCCACCTGTACCGGGTGCCACTTGGTAGACTACTAACACTACCTACAAACACCAGAAACTAGTTGCAACTCCTGGACAGAGATCATGTTGGTTAATAAGTCGAGAGGGGTCGAGTTACCGGAACCCAATGTGTGGTAGTAACTGGTCATGGATCACAAACACAGAACTCAGTTCCTGAGGACGGCTGCAATGAGACAACCCACCATGTACTCCTACATAGCCTCTCACCGCTACCTTTACCAAATCGTGTTCACACACTTAGCTCACACACAGTAGGACATGTTCACACGCCTCTGATTCATCCCCGATGAATCAGACCTGACTCAACTCTAAGCAGTAGCAGGCATGACAATCAAGCATGAATGAGTAGGCACATCAGGGCTCAAACAACTCCTACTCATGCTAGTGGGTTTCATCTATTTACTGTGGCAATGACAGGTCATGCAAAGGATAAAGGGGTTCAGCTACCGCAGCAAGTAACAAATATATCGTTGTTGTCCTAATGCAGTAAAAGAGAGCAGGAGCAAGAGAGTGGGATTGTATCGGAATGAACAAGGGGGTTTTGCTTGCCTGGCACTTCTGAAGATAGCATTGAGTCTTCATCAGTGTCAACGATCACATCATCGGTATCACGTCTATCGAGAGGGGACAAATACCGGCAACACAGAAGGGAACACAATCAATGCAATGCACAATATGATGCATGATCATGACATGGCAAAAATTAATGTGTTTTGGGCTAGTGCAACTAACAACAGATTAAATGAAGTTGGTTTGAATACAAGATTCAAATTCAAACTCCATATGTGATTATTCAAATGCCATTTAATTGATTTGTGCTAAACAGCAGCTATAAGTTGTTCTAACATGCATGAAAATGGTACAGATGGATTCCTTGAATTTTTCTGATAATTTTTCATATATAAATTATTTAATTTGGAGTTACGGTTAATTTTCTATGATTTATTGAAGTTTTAGGCATTTTCTGGAATTAATAAATCATTTAAGAATTATTTAAATTCCAGAAAACGTTTACTGCGTCAGCAGTGCGTCACCGTGACGTCAGCAAGTCAACAGGGGTCGGTCAGGGTCAAACCTGACGTGTGGGGTCCACACGTCAGTGTCTCAGTCAACTAACCAGGTTAGTTAGCCCTAACTAACTTAGTTAGCCGGGTGGGGCCCGCATGTCAGTGACCTATCTAATTAGCTAGGTTAATTAGCGCTAACTAATCTAACACTAATCTAGCAGGCGCCTGGGCCCACACATCAGGGGGGTCAAACCCCGGGTCAAACCCGCCGGAGTTGACCCGCGGCTTGTCGCCGGCGACGCCAGCAACGGCGGAGGGCGTCGGAAACGCTCTTTCGGCGACCAAATCGGCGACTGAGGGGCTCTACGCGTAGCTGGGAGTCGCCCGCATCCATCTGTGCAAACGGCAGGGGCTGAGGTGGCCCGAGCTCACCGGAACGGGGCCCGCGGCGGCGACCGGAGTTTGGGCCAGCACGGGCACGGGGCTACGCTTGGCGAGCGAGCGACCTAAGAGGCTGGGCAGCACCTGCTAGTCATGGGGAGCACTAAGAGTAGCTCAGTGGGGCCAGGGGAGCACGGAGGCTATGCGTGCAGCAGCGATGGCGGACGGTGGCTTCGGTGCTCGTGGGGAACGGCGCTACGGCACGGAGGGGAGCATGCTGAGTTAGGGGAGAGGGTCAGTGACTCACGGCGATGACGAGGGGACGCTCGGCGAGGTCGGGGACGGTCCGGAGCCGGCGAATTTGACGAAGATGGCCGGCGGGTCCGAGGTAGAAGACGACGGCGATGGCGGCGATGCAGGGCTTCCGGAGGGCTGTGGATCGGTGGGGAGGAAGAGGGGGTCAAGGCGGAGCTCCTGGGTGCATCGGCGAGGCTAGGGGTGGCCGGTGGCCATGGGTACGGCGACGATGACGGCGAGCTCCGCTCGGTGGTGTGCGCGGGAGGGAAGCAGAGGAGGGAACGGGGTCCAGGGGAAGAGAGGGGAGGTGCAGGGGGCGAGGGGGAGTGCGTGGCTCCTTCGGGTGCCTCCAGCGGCGAGCAGGTAAGCAGGAGGTGGCCGGAGCGTGCGCGCGCGCGTCGGGCACACGCCCTCCTGCCTACTGGCAGGAGGTTGAAGACGGTGGCGACCACGGTGGGCTGGGCCGCACAGTGCCGGACCAGCACAGGAGCTGGGCCAGCTCTGGTGGGCTGCACGGGTGAGGCCAGGTAAGTCCAGGTAAGTTCTGTTTTATATTTTTCTGTTCTGTTTTGTTTTATTTAATTTATTTTGCCACTGTTTTGAATTTAAAATAATTCAAACAATGCCAAAAACTCCTCTGAATATTTTATATTGTTAGATGGACTTTTCCAAAAGCTTATAAAATATTTCAGGGGTATTTGAAATTATATTGTAATTATATGAATATAATTCAAATTCAAATAGCTAATGAATTAAATTCAAAGTCCCAAAAATAAATCCTTAAAAATGTTCAATATTTTGGTTGGGACCAGAACCCTTACCAAAAATTATCAAACATTTAAGAAGAGACTTTTGGAGCAATGAATGAGATTTCTAGGGTTTTTGCCCCTCTTTTATTTAGGGTTTTGAGGCTTCCAATATTCCTCAATTCAAATTTTCAGAATTTAAACATGATGCACACATGAGCTAGCCTAGAGCACTACCAGCAGCTAGGGATGTGACAACTCACCCCCACTAAACAAGAATCTCGTCTCGAGATTCAAGCGTAGGGTAAGGTGGAGGGGGAACGCGACCTAGCACAAACTTCACGATCCAGGGTGCACTTCAAATGAACGTTGATTTGAACACCATCTTTGTCTTGTCGTCTTGCTCTAAGAAATCCTGTCAACATGACATGGAGGGAAGAAGGAGACTCTAGAAGGGTCGATCTTCTCGAAGATCGAACAACTCATGGAATGAGACATAACAACATCTCTCGAGCTGAGAGACGAAGCACACCTCTAGAGGGATGGAGTGGAACAGATGACGAGGGTTCACTAGGTAGACAACAATTTCACGCTTAAGAGGGTGGTAAACGATTGTCAACGTAGCGAGGAGTTGAGTTGCTATGATACCACGACGAAACATCCTGCAGGAGGGTGATTCGTAGATTATTACCTTAAGTGGCAAAAAGAATTACTTTTGATTCAGAGATCATTGAAAACTCTTCATACCAGCCTAAGGTAATTCACAGCAATCGATTGGCGGGGGTCGGTAGAATGGCATACTTGGACTTGGATGATGTGGATTACCTTGTTGAAGACAACGTAATGGATGAATTTGCTTACCACCGGAAATGGAAGAGACCCATGGTAGAATGGCACATTGGCGGTGCAAGCTGGGAACAAAATGCAAATGCTGGGAATGATTCTGGTAACTGGGGAAGAACCCAACAATAGAGAGTGAATTCACGGTTTGAAAGGTCATAGCATTTCCGAGGAAACTGAGAGGAATCCCAGTTAGAGCCGATGATAACACGTAGCGCTTGTGCGTGCTCTCAGGAACTTGAGCATTTTCATATTCATCAAGGTTTCATCAACATCCGTGTCAAGGTGCTGACAACACAACATACTATCATGATGAATGGCGATGGACGATGCAGATGCAGAGGAGGATAACACTTTCTCAGATTTCACCTTAGCGAAGCCAAGGAACAAAATCTGGATGATCGACCGAGAGACATTTAGCACTCCGCTTCTAATGTTCTCCTTGATGTGCTAGTGTAACCCATTCATAGATATGGTTTGATATCTAAAACATCAAGTAAAAAGGTCGGACTTCGGAACACAAAAATCCATAGGGGCAACTAGGGAGTAAACCCTACGAAATCCCTATGGGGAGGTGGCCAACTTCCTCAATCAAGATACTACAATAACAGGTCTTTCGGCTGGGTGGTGCTGGCCATGACATCCACTTCACCAGTTATCGAGGGACCAATATCATAGTTCTTGGGAAATGCTCCAACCATCATATCTGCCTGAGATTCAGAACTGGTTGGTGTCAGAATATTCCAGACTCATTGAGTCTAGGAAGAAAACGAAAGTTTGCAACACAATTCGACGAGATGACATTGCGAGATTCTCGGGAAATGAACTACGATAGCAAGCTCCAAAACATGAGCTGGTTCTGCTACACACGTGTGAACACGCTGTCCCAGACAAAACATGATCACATGGTAGTCTTACAATAAAACACTACCGAGTTCTGGTTGGGAACCATCAGCGAGGATATCGAAGTTCTTTCATAAGTCCGGATTAGCTCTTATGAAGATACTCCTTCTCCTTGAACAAATCAGTCAGTGGCTTGGTGTGCTAGGATACACATATGGAATGAAGATGATCAGTCTATCAAACCACAGAATACTTCGCACGTGCATAACTGACTTGGGATGGTTCCAGAGGAGGTAAAAACATGCTTTCTCGAATTCACGGCGGCAACTTACATCAAATGCACGTGAATCAAAGGAAGTCACTTCTTTCATCCAAACATATACCTCAGAGACGGAACTCGAAGGCATTGTTTACAAAGTTTCCAACACTAGCTTAATGTCCAACAGAATCATGGAGAAGATAAGGATGTTGTCGATGAGCTCAACAACAACTCATCGGAATTCCCATATCACTGGACTTCCACCATCGTGTGAACACGGTGATAGCATTGGTCAGACCCATAAGAATATAATGCTGTATGCTCGAGGAAAACCACGAGTAAGACAACATTACGAATATCGTTGGTTCTGATTTGATTTGACGATAGCCCATACTCAAATCAAAGATTGGATAAGATAATAGATCCAGCAACTGATCACAGGGACCAATCGATGAAGATATCACCTTTCTTCAACACACACTACACAAGAATATCCCTTTGGAACGAACTAAGTTAGGCAAGCTTTTATCTTCCAACTCTCCAAGTTGCTGTTCAGCTTAACCATCTAGCTCAGGGATATCCAACACAGACTCTCGGAGAAGGGGTGGTTTACAAGGATAAACCAACTTGATTACGAGCTCAACATAGCGGTCGGGTGACGACCCGGTGATACTTCCGAGAAGATAATCGGAAAATCACAACCACCGATATGCTATTAAGCTCAGGAACAATCTTGCTTTTCAGGGCAAGACGATATGATCAACAGAGCGAGGGATTGGCACAATCCTAACTCATTGATCGAAGGGTGCACCGGAAAGATGGACAAGGTAGCACGATCAATCTTAGAATGGTGATTCAAGAACCAACACGCTAAGAATGAAATTATTGCCCTTTTACTACCAAGCAACGAGGTTGCTAGGAGTATTGATTTCACACATCACGATTCACTTGTCGGTATTCCGGTTGCATCAACACGAGGGCCAAGGAATGACTAATGATGGTGAGAAGTATCACTACGTCAAAATTCATGAGAGTTGGTGCAGTTCTCATGACAATTCTGACATAAAGGGGGTAATACTCCAAGGTAGAACAGAACCAAAAGCAGGATTGGCATTTGATCTGCGGAATACAACTGCTTTGACCCAATCCTAGATATGGATGAGGTACTGGAGTTTGTTTCTCCAAGTCATTCAGGACAGAATGGCTTGACGGACCACAAGAGTAATAGGAATCGATAACGAATGCATGCATACTCTTGACTATCAATTGATAGACAAGGGTCAGAAAACAACTAAAGAGGGTCAACTCAAAGGAACATATAACTTTCTGAGTTGTGGATGCATAAATTAGTATGTCGAACCAAGTTCAACATAATTCTTCCGGATAATCCATGCAGAAAGGTAGAACTGGCAGAGTCACGATTTATGAATGGAGAACTCCTCAAGAATAATCCTGTTGTGATATTTCAGTTCAACGAGGAACTTCTACCATAAGTAGTTCATGGTATTTGGAAGAAGAAGATACCACGGACTTCAAGGACTATCGCAAAGGTTACTAATATCCTAAAGGCGCGAGCAATTACTATCAACATGAAGTAGGTAGAGTGAATCTCGGGTTCAAGAACCCAGGAACAGAATACCTATTACTAAGTAGCATCACGGGATGCTTTCGAGAATTATGGCCAGAATAATCACACTGGGAACAAAAATCATGGCTAAATTACTAGATGATCCCCTAAGACACCTAGGGTCATAATAATATCTCCAACATATATGTCAAGGTAACGGAGTACCTCAACTCACTGATTAGTGTGGTTAATCTGGCCCATGGGAACATTGAAACGGGAAGAAAGGATTTGCAAATGCATCAGACTACTTAGAAACCTGGGATGACTCGGACAACATAACGGCTGTAAATGCTCAGAAAGGATTTGAGACATTCACAAAAATGGTGGCATAACCACTCAGAAACTCAATATCAAGGTTTCGAGATCAACAATTAACATACGGAAGTAGTAGGAACTGAACTGAGACTTAATCCAACAATCTTATAAGTCTACGGATTGGTAACACGTGATCCTAATAGAAAGAAGAGATAGCCTAATTCCTTAACCCCGCAGGAAAGATAAGATGACTCAGATCAGAAGGCCATGAGGTATAAGGAGTAAAAGAGCCCTACGTTCCATCCCACAATAAATTCCCTTATATAACTAAAGAATTTCTAGACTCAACTTCGACCAGTTTGGCTTGGTAATCCTACAGGCAGTCAAGCTCTGATACCAACGCTGTCAGGACCCCGACTCAATGCCACATCGATCTAGCATGTAACACCTCATATCACTTTGCGGCCTCACGCACGGTATTCCCACGGGCGTCGCCTTACCTTAGCCCGGGACCGTTTGCGCCTTTTGGCACACGTATATGACAGTGTCGCTAGCATCCATATGATAAGGAGCCCGGGCTGACATGGCTAGTCGTAAACCCAAAGTGGCACAGACTTACAGGGACAGGCATCCATGACCCAGCATCGAACGTGTCGGTCATCAGCGAGTGAATCCAGGCTGTAGCACTGGGCTAGCAGGACTCCGGTGAACCGGGCTGTAGCGGGCTAACAGGACTCCGGTATTCATCGCGTGACATTTCCCCGAAGGGACAGACATAGGAACGAAGAAGGACACATGCCGGCCAGCCTAAGTGTTCCGGAGCAGTAGCAAGCTACCATGGCTCGGTGGAAACACTAGGAGACATTTCCCCGTAAGAGAGGCTACTAAAGATAAACAACTAGATGGTCAGATCCCACACATACCAAGCATTTCAAAACATACACACAATATGCTCGATATGTGCAAATACAACATGGCATCACAACATGACCCTACGACTCAAGTAATTTATTCAATAGGCTCCGAGGAGCGAGATATTACAAACATGGGTCTCATGACCCAACAATCAGAGCATACAAATCAAAGCACAAGCGGAAGCTATCAT
>NC_041393.1:128628060-128643326 GCF_002162155.2 Triticum dicoccoides
CGCTACCTTTACCAAATCGTGTTCACACACTTAGCTCACACACAGTAGGACATGTTCACACGCCTCTGATTCATCCCCGATGAATCAGACCTGACTCAACTCTAAGCAGTAGCAGGCATGACAATCAAGCATGAATGAGTAGGCACATCAGGGCTCAAACAACTCCTACTCATGCTAGTGGGTTTCATCTATTTACTGTGGCAATGACAGGTCATGCAAAGGATAAAGGGGTTCAGCTACCGCAGCAAGTAACAAATATATCGTTGTTGTCCTAATGCAGTAAAAGAGAGCAGGAGCAAGAGAGTGGGATTGTATCGGAATGAACAAGGGGGTTTTGCTTGCCTGGCACTTCTGAAGATAGCATTGAGTCTTCATCAGTGTCAACGATCACATCATCGGTATCACGTCTATCGAGAGGGGACAAATACCGGCAACACAGAAGGGAACACAATCAATGCAATGCACAATATGATGCATGATCATGACATGGCAAAAATTAATGTGTTTTGGGCTAGTGCAACTAACAACAGATTAAATGAAGTTGGTTTGAATACAAGATTCAAATTCAAACTCCATATGTGATTATTCAAATGCCATTTAATTGATTTGTGCTAAACAGCAGCTATAAGTTGTTCTAACATGCATGAAAATGGTACAGATGGATTCCTTGAATTTTTCTGATAATTTTTCATATATAAATTATTTAATTTGGAGTTACGGTTAATTTTCTATGATTTATTGAAGTTTTAGGCATTTTCTGGAATTAATAAATCATTTAAGAATTATTTAAATTCCAGAAAACGTTTACTGCATCAGCAGTGCGTCACCGTGACGTCAGCAAGTCAACAGGGGTCGGTCAGGGTCAAACCTGACGTGTGGGGTCCACACGTCAGTGTCTCAGTCAACTAACCAGGTTAGTTAGCCCTAACTAACTTAGTTAGCCGGGCGGGGCCCGCATGTCAGTGACCTATCTAATTAGCTAGGTTAATTAGCGCTAACTAGTCTAACACTAATCTAGCAGGCGCCTGGGCCCACACGTCAGGGGGGTCAAACCCCGGGTCAAACCCGCCGGAGTTGACCCGCGGCTTGTCGCCGGCGACGCCAGCAACGGCGGAGGGCGTCGGAAACGCTCTTTCGGCGACCAAGTCGGCGACTGAGGGGCTCTACGCGTAGCTGGGAGTCGCCCTCATCCATCTGTGCAAACGGCAGGGGCTGAGGTGGCCCGAGCTCACCGGAACGGGGCCCGCGGCGGCGACCGGAGTTCGGGCCAGCACGGGCACGGGGCTACGCTTGGCGAGCGAGCGAGCTAAGAGGCTGGGCAGCACCTGCTAGTCATGGGGAGCACTAAGAGTAGCTCAGTGGGGCCAGGGGAGCACGGAGGCTATGCGTGCAGCAGCGATGGCGGACGGTGGCTTCGGTGCTCGTGGGGAACGGCGCTACGGCACGGAGGGGAGCATGCTGAGTTAGAGAGGGTCAGTGACTCACGGCGATGACGAGGGGACGCTCGGCGAGGTCGGGGACGGTCCGGAGCCGGCGAATTTGATGAAGATGGCCGGCGGGTCCAAGGTAGAAGACGACGGCGATGGCGGCGATGCAGGGCTTCCGGAGGGCTGTGGATCGGTGGGGAGGAAGAGGGGGTCGAGGCGGAGCTCCTGGGTGCATCAGCGAGGCTAGGGGTGGCCGGTGGCCATGGGTACGGCGACGATGACGGCGAGCTCCGCTCTGTGGTGTGCGCGGGAGGGAAGCAGAGGAGGGAACGGGGTCCAGGGGAAGAGAGGGGAGGTGCAGGGGGCGAGGGGGAGTGCGTGGCTCCTTCGGGTGCCTCCAGCGGCGAGCAGGTAAGCAGGAGGTGGCCGGAGCGTGCGCGCGCGCGTCGGGCACACGCCCTCCTGCCTACTAGCAGGAGGTTGAAGACGGTGGCGACCACGGTGGGCTGGGCCGCACAGTGCTGGACCAGCACAGGAGCTGGGCCGGCTCTGGTGGGCTGCACGGGTGAGGCCAGGTAAGTCCAGGTAAGTTCTGTTTTATATTTTTCTGTTCTGTTTTGTTTTATTTAATTTATTTTGCCACTGTTTTGAATTTAAAATAATTCAAACAATGCCAAAAACTCCTCTGAATATTTTATATTGTTAGATGGACTTTTCCAAAAGCTTATAAAATATTTCAGGGGTATTTGAAATTATATTCTAATTATATGAATATAATTCAAATTCAAATAGCTAATGAATTAAATTCAAAGTCCCAAAAATAAATCCTTAAAAATGTTCAATATTTTGGTTGGGACCAGAACCCTTACCAAAAATTATCAAACATTTAAGAAGAGCCTTTTGGAGCAATGAATGAGATTTCTAGGGTTTTTGCCCCTCTTTTATTTAGGGTTTTGAGGCTTCCAATATTCCTCAATTCAAATTTTCAGAATTTAAACATGATGCACACATGAGCTAGCCTAGAGCACTACCAGCAGCTAGGGATGTGACAGCGGCAAAGAAAACCCGCGGTCAACATGAGTGGCTAAGAGGACACACTCACCCTCCTGAGGCTGCGGCTGCCACTCCTTCCCCGGGAGCCTCGCTGATCCATGAGGGATCAGTCCTTCATTGGCCAGATCGTCAAGATATTTCTGGTGGATGGTCGAGCGGACTAGTCGCCCTGGATCCAGCCCTGCGGCAGACCGGCCCGCGACGAGGATCCGCCCCGACTGGTCGCCCTTCCCTTCGCCTTCGCCGTCGCCTTCTTCGCTCGCTCCAAAGCCGCCGTCATCTCCTTCACCATCATCGCCAGCGAAGCACGCACAAAGCAGCAGCGCTGGGATGGTGACGAGCGCAGCAGATGAATCTGACAAAGAGGGAGAGGAAAATGAGGGTGCACTGTTCAAAAACCCCCATCCGGCGCCTTATATGGGGTTGCTTCTGAGTGGCTGACTGGTAGACCCGGACGATCATGTCAAATCCCGCAACAGTCGCGCGCGCGATACGTGGCGAAAAAGGTGGCGCGAAGATCGAGGCATTCCTGCCTTATCCCATCCGAGTACCGCAGCCTCCTCCATGTCACGCGCTTCCCGAAATTCAGATCCCGCTAAATCCGCAAACAGCAGAGCAACTTGTCAGACTGGAGATTTCCTTCGATCCGTCGCTCGGAAATCTCCAAGTACAGAAAAGTCACTCGACGAATACAAAGAATGGATCAAGGCGACTGAAAAAGAAGTTGGTGCCGTCATCTAAAGTCACTGATCCAGAACAATGGGTCGGAAGAATTCTCGACTCCTTCCTCACTCAAACCTCGATCCATTAGGGGGCTAATGATGAAGCCATGTACCTAGGGTAGGGTCATGGACCTGTCCAAGGTACCCTCCCCAAGGACATCTCTAGAAGAAACTACCTTTCAGTCGACCTGGAAGGATTCCACTCGACGAACTCGAAGACACTCGACCATGAAGCCATTCACTCGACCACCAGGAGATCTAGAGTCACTCTGCACACAAATGGTCTGTCATTAAGTAGTCTTTGTGTTCATGATAGCACTTTATGTATGGCGTTACCAGTAACGACAGGCCTTAATGTACTTTAAGCCCTGCATAACTGAGGGCCGGAGGGGTCTGGCGGACTCTATATAACCACCCCCCTCCTTGGTGTAAAGGGTTCGCACCCCTGTACCTCATACGCATATAATCCAGTCGACCGCCTCCGGGCTCCGAGACGTAGGGCTGTTACTTCCTCCCAGAAGGGCCTGAACTCGTAAATCTCTTGCGTATACAACTACTCCATAGCTAGGATCTTGCCTCTCCATACCTACCCCCTATTCTACTGTCAGGCTTAGAACCACGACACGCGCTCCTCCTAACGGCGAGCAAGGACAACGAGTCGAAGGAGATGGCACTCCGGGTCCCCACTGATGTGCCGAAGCTTGCGAACAACACTTTCTTCCCCTTCTTTATGCACATCATCTACTCGGGGCTGGTGCCCCATTCTCCCGCTTCTTCTTTGCCATTCTTCACCACTATGGCCTTCATGCGCTCCACATCCATGCCAACTCCATCCTCCTCCTGTCCATTTCCGCCTTCTAATGTGAGGCGTTCATGGGGGTGATGCCCTCCGTCGCCCTGCTCTGCCACTTCTTCTTCCTTCGCATGACTGGCGACAATCCGGTTGGGTGCATTGGCTTCCTTGCGGCACGGGGTGGTAACGCAATCTCCCGCGCTGGGAAGAAGGTGGAGGATTCTGTGAAGAGGTGGGTTCTGATGGATGCCAAGTGCTCCCAGAGCTCGTTGGAGCTGTTGATTGAATTCCCCGTGATCACCGACCCTTTCCTGAAGCAGTTGGTGAAGAAGATGGATAAGGATCTGAAGAGCGAGAAGCTGATGGGGGGCCATGTTCATAAATAAGTTCTTGAGGCAACGTGTAGCACCGCTCCAAGACCACTCCCGCCCCCTGTGGAAGCTTGGCGGTGTTGAAGACAATATCCGCGTGCGCCAAGACGCCCTTCCCGAGGAGGAGCTGAGCAAGGTGTTGCTCTACTTGACGGGGAAGGATCCGAGCGATCCTCCGGAAGATTGGCTTCTGTTGTATTGCCGGGATGACAGCGAGGAGGTTGTCGCTGCTATGCCGGTATTTGACGAGTTTGGGCTTGTGCGGCCAGGGCCTCCCCTGCCGCCTACCGCCTTGGTGCACCTGTCCTCCGATGATCGTTCCTCCTAGGCCACCGCAGATGAGATGGTGGAGCAATCCTCCGTCCCGCAGTAGAGGGAGCTCCTCCGCGACTTCCCCGATGATGATGATGATGATGATGAACCTCCGGTGGTGGAGGTGCCGCGCCCTTCTGGAGTCACCACGAGATCTGGGGTGTCCTCTTTGAAGCAGCCCAAGCAGGCGGCCACGAAGAAGGGCAGGACCATGCTGATTCCTCCGGGCAGCGTTCCACCTTCGCTGACAACGTCCCGGGCGGCACCAACCGTGAGCTCTCCCACACCCAAGAGCTCGGCACGAGCTGCTCCGCCCCAGCGCTTGCTGCTAAGCATGAAGAGGAGCTATGCCTTCGCCGGCCAGTAAGCCTTTTCCTCAACCTTGTTTGTTGGTTCTTGAAGCGATGCTTAGTGCCTTCGTCTGTCATTAGGCAGCAGCCGTCGAAGAAACAGAAGGAGGGCATGGAGGTTGCCGCGGCCACAGGCGCTGAAGCGGCCGCCGCGACCCTGGCGAAGGAGAATGCAGCTGCCTCCGCAGCCCCAATGGTGATGTCGTCTCCCGAGGACGTGGAAGCCCGTCCTTAGGAGGTGTCGGTGCCTTCGGCAGGCCTGACCCCTCCGGCACCCAGCCTTGCCGCGGGTGTTGAGGTCGACCAGCCTCCGGAGCCCCCGGCCCTTCCTGGGGATGAGGTTTCTTCCACCTTGGCGCCGTGGGCGTATCCTCCCCTTCCTAGCGTGTGGCCGAGCCATGGCGCTCCTGCCACCTCCAGGGCCCTGGAGGAGGCAAGGGCGGCACTAGACCTCCTCCAGGGTGAACTTCAGGGCCCGGATCATCGTTCAGTGCAGGGACGCCTGGGGCTGATTTCTGGCTGGCTCCAAGCTGTCCGCGCGGCCTGGGGCTCTATGGAGGAAGCCTAGAAGGTGCTCGGGGTGGCTTCCATGGAGCGCGACCTAGCGCAGAAGGCGGCCACAGAAGATGAGGGTTGGTGCCGCGTGGTGGAGGATGAACTGAAGGCTCTCCAGGACCAACAGGCCGCCCAGGCCGGACAGCTCCTAGAGCGTGAGGAGAAGCTGAAGGCCTAGGAAGCTGTCGTTGCTGATCGAGACGCCGAGGTGAAGAAGGCGGCCTTGGAGCAGGCTGCGGAGCTCGACCACCTGACGAAGCTGAAGGAGGAGGCAGAGGCAGCCCAAGCGGCCCTTATCGAGGCCAAGAAGGTGGCCGCCATGGAGCGCAGCACCCTTGCCTCCCTCGAGGCACATTTCCACAAGGCCCAGAAATCGCTCTTTGGGGACGATTCCTCGAAGAAGGCGGTGGTGACGACCCCGACGGAGAGCCCTGCTGCTCTGCTTCCTGAAGTCTTGATGGTGCTTGAAGATGTTGTCAACGGGTTTGCCTCCTTGGTGGAAAACGAGGCGCGCTCACTTTCTTCCTCGGCTCTGACATGCGTCTTCAGCCATCTCTATCTCCAGGACGCCAGCTTCGACCTCTCCTCCTTCCTTACTCCGGTGGACTCCGATTCCCAGGACGCTGCTGCTGCCGCCGTAAAGAGCTCCATGGACGCCATGCTGAGTAAGTTCCTGGTCGTTGGTCCTCCGACCGAAGTCGACGGAACGGGTGAGGCGCCTGGCGACGAGGCTCTGCTGGCGGGCGATGGTGGCGCCCAGGTTTGAAGAGGTGGCTCGGTGGTTCTCCTTTTCCCTGTTTGTCCTATATCATGCAACATGGCTTAGGGAGGCGTTTAAAACTTTTTGCTCGGAACAATATGTTTTGTAATAATTAGATTATGTTCCCTCGACTTTTCCGTTTGCTTTGTTGTTCTGCGTTGGCAGAGCCCGGCCCCGTGCATATCTCAGCCGTCGTTGGGTCATCCGGATCACCAGGACGAGCCCAAGGGGTGAGGGGCTACATGACCAGTTAGGCTCCTGAGACACGATGCTCGGGAGTCCTTGACGTGCGAACGGCTTAGGAAAAGGTGCAGGAGCAAGACTTGGTGTTCTGCGTCAGCAGGGCCTGGCTCCGCGTGTACCTCAGTCGCTGTTGGGTCGTCCGGATCACAAGGACGAGTCCAAGAGGTGAGGGGATATGTGACCAGTTATGCTCCTGAGACGCGATGCTCAGGAGTCCCCCTTAACGTACGGACGGCTTGAAAACGAAGGGTGACAGCCAGGCCTTGGCGTTCTGCATTGGCAGGGGCCGACCGTGCGCATGCCTCAGCCGCCGTTGGGTCATCCGGATCACCAGGACGAGCCCAAGGGGTGAGGGGCTACGTGACCAGTTAGGCTACTAAGACGCGATGCTTAGGAGTCCCCCTTGCCGTACGAACAGACATCATACATTTCCCTCGCCAAGCTCTCTCTTGGGAGGGGTGTGCGAAGACCAAGGCTGGTGAGGTGGGGTATGCCAGGCATGACCTGAGCGTATCCCCCATGCCCAGCCTCCTCATGCTACCCTCCCGAGGGAGAGCAGCGCGGTGAGGCTAGCCACTGAGCCCGGGGGCTCCTTGAGTTTAATGCGACCGCGAGGCCGCACCCAGTTGTTTATCACCAGCACAGAGCATAGCGCTTCTGCTCTTGCACGGGCATATCCGCTCCTCGACAGTGTCGACGGCCAGCGTGGAGCATGGTTCTTCCGCTGGTGCGTGGGAGGGGGCTCCCTCTGAGGAGAGGCCCCGGGGCGTGTACATCCCCGCCCTGACACGTGGCTTGCATGACAGGGCTGAAGGAAGCGTGTATGGGCACCCCTGAGCCAGCGTGGGACTCACGAGGCCCTACCTCAAGGTGGGTTGCGCCTGGTCTTGATGGGGGTGCTTGATTTAGTCCTGCGAGATGGTTAGGCAGCCTACGTCGAATGAGTTTCCTAAGGTTATTGCATGAGAAGGCCAGACACCAACGACCCCAGGAGGTGACGTGAACGGGACCGGCCCGCCAGACAGAGGTTAGCCGTTGGGTTTATCAACACTGCAGGGACGGACCCGAGCACAGACGTCGTGCCCAGTCTTCTCATGCAAAGGTCCTGAAGGAAAACAACCGGCGTGCAGTTCCCGTGGCCACGAGGGTACCAGGTCGTGCGCCCTCACTCATCCACCCGCGATTAGCTCATGCGAGAACAAGGCACCAAGATCCATAGGAGGTGACGTACACGGGGACTGGCCCATGATCCAGAGCTCAGCCACTTGGATTTAGCGATGCTGCAGAGACGGACCCGAGCACAGATGCCGTGCCAGTCCTTAATCATGAGGCGGTCGCGGGCGGGCTTGCAAGGGCACGAGACGTTCTCAGCGATGAAGCGCCGGTCAAGCAGCTAATAATTCAAAGGTAGCTTGCAAAGGATTGTAACTGGTTCTGATAGATGTAGAAGGGATACATGCCGTAGGGACGGACCCACACGGCCTGGGGATGATGCAGCCCGAGGGGCGCCCCCAAACTGAACAAACTAGAGAGATGTCACTTAGTACCGTTGCTGAAGAGGTGTTGAAGTAGCCAAAAAATGCGCGCCGCTGGAGTCATTCCTCATGAGCCGCCCTGGTGCCGAGCCTCGGGAGACTCAGAGGGACCGGGAGGCTCCTGAAGGTGCTCCTCCATCTCCGCCAGGACCACCTGTTGCCTGGCCTTGCAAGCCGTCTGAGCGTCCCTCCTGCAGCGCTGGAATGCTTCAGCCGCGCCCAGCAGGCTGAAGGGCATGCAGACATAGCTGTGAGGTGGGCCCTCGCACCGGCCGACACGAGATGGCCAGATGAGCTTCCAAGACATGGCCCTATTGAGCCCAGGGATGTCAATGCAGACGCGGAACTCCTTACCCTTGCTGGGGCAGTGAGCTGCGCCGCGCGGTAGACGACGATCGCCTTGCAGAGCCCTTCCTTCTTGAATCTCCTTGATTGCCTTGCCGAGGAACTCCTGAACGCCTGGTGCCTCACGTCTACTGCCTTCTCCTAGGAAGCGTGCTCTAAAGAGCGCCTCCACATGGTGCCCGAGCGCCTACCACAAGACCCTGGCTAGGTCTGAGGCCCTCCAAAGGAGAGCCCCCGAGCCCAGCCTGAGAGGGGCGCCGGCGCGCCTTCCTATGTGATGGGCAAAGGTGTCGCGTCCAGAGATGCGAGGCTCAGCGCTGGTTCTTCAACTAATATTTCCTCATGAGACCCATGTCCCAGCTGCAGCTTCTTCGTCTTGGGGGTGACCTCAGGAGGGAGTGCGCCGTCTTCATCTTCAGGGTTCTCGACCGCTGCAGCCTAGAAGGTGCACTCGAGGGAGCACACCGCATCCTTCTCTTGACACGCGACCGTGATGATGCCATTGCTTCCTGGCATCTTGAGGACGTTGTAGCCGTGGTGCGTAGCCACCATGAACTTGGCCAATGCTGGGTACCCTAGGATGGCGTTGTAGGGCAGGCGGATGTCAGCGACGTTGAAGTCGATGAGCTCAGTGTGGTAGTTGCACTACAAAAAAAATACACTTCCGTGATGATACGTGTTTGTCATAGTAGGTCGCGTTTTTTGTCATGCATGTACATCCATGACAAATTTATGATAGAATCAAGATAGTCATACCTGTGTTGTCGTAGAAGTGTTCGATGACATTACCAAAATTATCATCATGGAAGTGTCCACTTCCATGACGATAAATCGTGCGTCACAGAACTGCTTTCGTCAAGGGTGACCGACACGTGGCATCCACCGTAACAGAACGCCGTCAAGCTATCGGGTCGGGTTTTGGATCCAACAACCCGTTAACAGCCTTGACCAATGGGGATTTTCCACGTGTAAAATCATCATTGGCTAGAGGAAACACGTGTCGGCTCACCATTGGGACAGATGTCATCCACTCATTGGACAGAAGGCGCCTATGGTACGTCGACACGTGGCACGACCCAATAGAGGCCCATTCCTGTGAAAAGGCTGGCCCATTTGACTTGGTCAAAAGGTGGCGGGCCGGCCCATGGAAAGCCTGTTAACGGCCTGTTCGCATATAGCCCATTTACAGCCCGCTAACCCAAGGCCCGTTACGCCCTATCCGAATTAGGCCCAGTAGCGTCATCTGGGCCATCCAATATGATTCCAGCCCGTTTTCACTTCTGGCCCATGTATGGCCCATGACGTCTTTCGGCCCATATGAGGCCCTATGTAACTCTTGGCCTATTAACGGCCCGTGGTGAAACTGGCCCGCAATGAACAGTGTATCACTTTACACCCACTAACAGCCCGTGGTGAAACTGGCCCATAATGAACAGTATATCACTTTATACCCATTAAGGGCCCGTTATTCAGTTGGGCCGTTTCCAGCAAATGTTATCTTTCGGCCTTCTCAGAGCCCATTTATTCTTGGGCTCATTTCCAGCATTCGTTTACTTACGGCCCGTTACTGTCATTTTCTGCTTGTGGGCCAAATTCAGCCCGTGGTTACATCGTCCCGTTTGTGGTCCGTTAATACGTTGGGCCGTTTTCATAGCGTCATCAAATACGGCATATTAATGATGGCCCGTTATGGTCATACGGCCCGTATAAGGCCCATTGATGATACGACACGTAGAAGGCCCATTGTTTCTACGACCATAGAAGGCCCATTGTTTCTACGGCCCATAGAAGGCCTACTGTTTCTACGGCCCATAGAAGGCCCACTGTTTCTACGGCCCGTAGGAGGCCCAGTGTCACCACAGTAAATATTAGCCCATGGTTATTGTGACCTAGTTTTAAAAAGAACTGCACTGACTACAAGCAAACAAATAAAGAAGACAACAAGGAAATAAATAAGCAAGCAACTTATGCTAGGCTATCATGGCTGTTACACATATTACATCCACTGGGCATCAAAGTTTGCCACCAGTGCAAATATAGGGAACAAAGCAGCATATCATATACACTGGTTGTCAAAGTTGGCGACCAGCACAAATAAACGCCGCAGAAAAACAAATCCAGAACTGAAACCACTTGAGAAGATCTCAAGAAACGATATCCTGGGTACCCATAATGCTGGCAAGATGCTTAGCAAGCTTATTAACTTTCTCTTGTTTGGCGCTTAAATCCTCCAGCGCTTGCTGTTGCACCAGAAAATATGCATCTGAATTCTGCAGGGACTTCCTCAGTCCTTCAGCTTCCTGTCGCAGCACATCTGATCGATGTCTTTCCACTTGAAGTTGAGACTCAAGAAGACGAACTGATTCAGGCAGCGAGTTCGAAGAGCTTGTGCCAGCAGTAGTGGCCAGTAACTCGAAAACTACATCAAGACATGACTTTTGGGTCCCCTCACTATCGTCAAGATAGTTTTTATCAGCTTTCTTGGAGACCAACAGGGATGTCTCACTATCTTGAACCTTATCTGCATTACTTTCTTTACCATTGGATAACGCGGTACTGTTCTCCAATATTTTTTCCGCATTCTAAAAGAGAAACAAGCAGACACATCACATGTTTACCATGTTGTATATGAAACTCATTTTGGTAAATGAGTTCAGTAGTAAAGTGGATAGGATAACAGCATGAAACAAACATATATCTATGTGCCATGGTCACTTTATGGTCTATATCATTCTAGTTTTTGTTGCCAAATCAAGATAGAGACACAGTTCAAATAATATTTGTTCAAGACAAAGCAGAATAGACAAAATATAAGTGTGGGTAACTATAGAGCAATAACAACACTTGTAATGTGCATGACATGAGAACATAACTGTTTATTCAATTGAAACTGAAATCAACATAGAGCAGGTTACAACAGCAAACCAGTTAAAGAAACAGGTTTAAAACATACCTGTTGCGCCATTGGAGTTTCAATTCCATCCTTCAAATTTTAAAATAGTTGGTATGATTAAATACAGTAATGCAAGAGCGAAGGAGTATGAACCATAGCTGCAGAACCTGACCTGAGAACAAATCTTCTTCTCCTTTAAGCTTTGAGTTGGGATTCAGAGTGGTGGTCCTCGTGCTTTGGGCACTGTAGTTCCCTTACTAACTGCTCGTGTTTGGGTGTTCTGTGGTGGAGATGGTGATGTGTCAACTGGAACTGGGTTACTATCTACCGGGGTTTGGGTTAAAAGGGTTGTAGCTGGTTCTCTGTCCAATTGGGTAGGGGTACAATCTGCGAGAGTCTGGGTTATGTGTGGTGGATCTGATCCTTGGGCAAGTACAACCGTGGTTCTATCTGCATCAACTGGTAGCACTATCTTTTCTGAAGGCCGTGTTGTTACTCCCTTAGTTACTGCCATCACGCTCTCCAATTCAAATGGCTGATAAACAAGAAAAGTAATTGAAAGTATAGACATTGTATGATAGACGGGTGCAATGGATAGTGGGGAATAAAAAAGGGCATGAAATAATTCATATTTATGTTGTCTAACCAAACAGGATAGCATGACACAATTTGACATATATGATGGCTAACTAAACAGGATAGCATGACACAATTTCACATTATGATGGCTAACTAAAAAAGATGGAAAGACATAGTTCAAAATATAAGACTATGTAAACACGATGACATGACATAACTATATAATGTGTTTATTGAATAGGTTGGCATGCCATAATTCACATACATTCATGGATAGAATGCCATAATTCTAAATATGATGACTGTAAACACTAAACAGGATGAGATGATATAACTATATGATGTCTTTATTAAATGGGTTGCCATGCTATAATTCAGATAGATGATGTGTATGTACTATGTAAACATGATGGCATGATATAATTCAAATATATGATTTATATAGTAAGCAAGTAAGCAGATGGCAATCTATATATGATGTAAAAACTAAGCAATGTAATACAACATGCATGACATGGGTAATATAACCCTGCCAAGTTTGAGCATAGACCTCAGGAGGGAAATAGGACTGGTCATCAGTCTCTGAATCCTCCTCTGAGGAGCTCTCTGTAGCCAGCAAGATGTCTGCTTCAGCAGGTAGCATTGTCTGCTCCGAATACCTTGTTTTCACTCCAGATACTTCCATCACCACTTCAAATGGCTGATGCACAGGAAGAGTAGTTGAATATACAAACGTTGTCGACAAATGGAACACGTAATACAAAAAATGATAGCATGATATAATTCACATACACGATGATTGGCTAAACAGCATGGCATTGGATAATTCACATATATAATGCCTTTGCAACAAGATAGCATTGTATAATTCACATATATAATGTCTTGCAACAAGATGGAATGCATAATTCACATATATGGTAATTAGACACTAAACAGGTGGCATTCACACAAAGCATGTATAAACTAATCAAATGGCATAGCAATGCGAGACACCATATGCACGATATGAGCAACATAACCCTGCCAAGTTAGAGCATACACCTCGGGGGGGTAGGACTGGTCATCTGTCTCTAAATCCTCCTCTAAGGAGCTATCCGTAACCAGCGAGATATGCGCTTCGTCATATAGCATAGTCTGCTCAGAAGACCTTGTTTTCACTCCAGAATTTGCCATCACCGTGTCAAATGGCTGATGCACACGAAGAGCAGTTGAATGTACTAACATTGTTGACGAATGTAATATGTAATGGAAAAAAAGATGGCCTGATATAATTTACATATAAGATGACTGGCTAAGCAGGATGGCATTGCAAAATTCACATATATGATGCCTGGCTAAACAAGGTGGCATTGCATAATTCACATAAACGATGAATAAACTAAACAGATGGCATTCGCACAAAGGATGTCTAAACTAAGCAGATGACATATTTGATGTATAAAGTAAGCAATGCAAGACACCATATGCATGATATAATTAACATCAGCATGCCAAGTTAGAGCGAAGACCTCAGGGGGTAAATAGGTTTTATGTTCTCCTTCTGAATCCCCCTCAGAACAGATATCTTCCTCTCGATTACAATCCGAAATGCGTGGAGGGGCGCTGCCTTTGCGCTTACCATGGAGCGACGTCTGCATGAAATTATATTGCCACGCAAGGCTCGTCTCTTTTGCTCTACATGTTCAGTTCCATTGTTTACTATAACTGTCATGCATAGGAATAAAACATAGTGAGATTATGTAAGGAGTGCATGCAGAAATCCAGAGTGATGGTAGCAACCTGTGGATAGACCCAAAACCAATAATAGCAGGCAGATAATGGCTTCAGTTAATAAATACAGATAATGGCTTCTTTACTGTTTGTTTCCCACCCAACATGAAACTCATAGTAGACACCGGAGATTAACCAGATAGTAGATAGATACTATTGATAGCGGCCCCAATATGTACCCCACAACCATTTAAAAACTCAAGTTTGACCATTAGTTTGGAGCTGACTCAGAGTCTAATTGGTGAACAGGACGATAAAGTAGCATGTAATATTAAGCGATGCATAACGTAAGTAGACACGAAAGAGTGTGACCTCTCTTGAGGACCCGTGTAGTCCTCGAGGTCATCTGCTTGGTTGATGATGGTAATGCAGTTTTCATGGCTGCCAGCGGCGGGGAAGAAGATCTGAGGCGGCGAAAGATAGTCTGGAGGCCGTATCCCTGCTCTGCTGGACCCTTCTGTCGTTGGAGCAGCTGAGCTGGGATGGACGACGGCACAGCAGGACCGGGACAAACCACGCAAGGTTTTCTTTGACAACTATCTGTAAGAGAAGTAATTATGTAAGGGCTCATTTGAATTGGAGGATTCCAACAATGCATGGATAGGAAATAGACAGGAATAGGATAGGAATGCACGTGCAAAACAGAGAATTTAAAAACACAGGATTTCTGACAATCTGGGTGTTTGATTCACAACAATTGGAAGGTCACAGGATGCAAAGAAGCATGGTGAGATTAAGTCAAACCACAAGAAAATGTACGGTTATAATGCTATTATGCTACTATCTCTTAGTCTTGTGCTTCATGAATAGGAATTTGAAAAGGAGGACAAGTGAAAATTAAAATTCCTACGTTTTTTCTTTCAAGGAGACACTAAAGGAACAAATCCGTGTGCTCAGTGGACAATATATATAACATGTAGAGTAAAAAAGAGATGCAACAAGTGTACAACCTCTTTGGCGAAGCCATGTCGATCTCAGCGTGATTGGGTTGGCCGGTGAGGATGCTCCGGTCGACTTTGCTGCCGGAGGAGGGGAAGAAGATCTTAGGCATCTGGAGATGGAGCCCGAGGTACTTCTCCATTGTGATGGAGTGTTTCATCGTTGGAGCAGCTCCGGTGAGTTGTACGACGCCGAGGCTGAAGCATGACAAGAGAGACAATGAACAACGTTAAACTGAGTGGAATTCTAATAGCATCTCCAATACATGACGTAAAATACATAACCACAAATTGCTAGATGTAGAATACATCAGCCGCTCATCTCTGAACTTAACTGTCGAAACTGAACTTAACTGTCGAAACTGAACCTAACTGTCCGAACTGAATTTTGTTGTCGAAACTGAATTTTGCTGTCGAAACTGAATGCACTAGCAAGGTGAGGCTACACGTCGGTCAACTGACTTCTTCATCTCTGGTTAGTCGATTTTGCAGCCGTTGGATACGAAATCAAGGGCCTGCGGTTCATCTTCAACCTCCACCCCCCCCTGAGCCGCCAGCCGCCACCGGCCAAACAGCAGCCCCCCGCCGCCCGCGGCCGGCGGTGCGCCGCCCCGCCC
>NC_041393.1:128643662-128660960 GCF_002162155.2 Triticum dicoccoides
TTTTTCTCCGGCGATCCCCACGCCACCACCCCGCCAACGCCCCGCCATCGCCGGCGACCATGGACCCCATCCTAAACCCTAAGATAGATAGTGGGGTACCTCTCTGGTGAGCCCACCTCCCCGCTGTGGCTGGTTCTTCCTTCACCCCGGCGAGCCCACCCCTTGGAAATCGACTGGCCCAAAAGTCGATTCAGTCGACTGAAGTGTAGCCAAATCGGAGAAGCATCGCAAGCAAGAGCAAGAGCGAGAGAAGTAGCGCGAGCAAGAGCAATAGCAAGAGCAGACCAGGCAGGGGACCGAGAGCAAGAGCAGAGCAGCAGCGCGAGCGAGAGCTAAAGCAGCAGCAGCTCCTACTGATGTGGACGTCGTCGCCGAGGGAGCGACGCCGTGGAGGAAGTGGCCAGCGACGCCGCCGTGGATGGACCCGCGCCGTGTCGGCTCGGGACCGAGCGCCGGCAGCACCGTGAGATCGAATCAAGAAGAAAATGCGGCGATTAGTGTACAACCTCTTTGGTGGCGCCGATTAGGCCGCAGCTTCATCCAAGGAAACAGTGATGATGATGCTCTTCCGGTGGTGCAGGTGAAGACGGCGGTGTGGGAATGGAGGTGGCGTGAAAGACGAGGGGAACGTCGGGGCAGCTCCTTGGAGGTGGAGGACGGGGTGGCTGAACCGGCGGGACGATGACATCGATGACGGATCCTCATCCGGTATGGTGGATGAGGGACGTCGTGGTGTTGTTGTGGACGACGTCGTCGGGGAAGAAGCTCCGGCTGGGTGGCGGATGGAGCAGGGTGTGGGGTTTCGTCGCGGGTTTTCGCGGCCTCGGTGTACGAATGGGTGGGTGGATGGGATGGCAGTGGGGAACCATGGCTTAGAGACGCGCTTGTCCGAAATGTGGGGTAAGTTATGGAAGTATCCCCCACCGATTTGAGGCGGTTCTTTCGGTTCAAGGGTACCACGGGCATTCCGCGTGTCGGGATTTCACAGGAGGTGGGAGTTTTCGCGCGTGTTGTAATTTCAGAATAGCAAGGTGCGGGTTGAGATGGAGGGAGTTGTCGGAGCACAACGAGACAAAGATATATCTTAAATATTTCGGGCTAACAAGGCGCGGGTTGAAATTTCCGGACAAGCCTAACATGTACTGTACCAAATCAATGTGCACTACAAATGTCATTCAAAACTTTGAATTCATGTTATGTTCAATTAAAATATTTCGCTACGTGTATAATGCATGCAACCTACTACTCAAATGGACGTTTTAGTGCATTCCAAACGTATATACTACCGCTTCAATATGAACTAAATTTGAATAAGATCTACAGTAATGATTGTTGTGAAGTCAAAGCATTTGAATTCGTTTCTCTGTTTTAATAACATCTACAATCATCATTATTGTCAAGTTAAACCATCATTTGTGTACTATCTTCACAGCACACCACATGATCAGTATCGAGTTATATATGAACTATGTGTACTATATGAACTCGAACTAGATTTTTTGAATCCACTTTATTTTGATTTCAAATCACATTACATTTCTAGCTCTAGCTAGATCTTCATAATCTAAACCATGTCCCATATGTATAATGTGTTTATCACATTATGTATGGTGCCTCGCCCCCTACGCCTACAAGTATTTAGATGTGAGTTGCAAACACCACACATTACCACAAATTCAAATAAAATGTGAGAATGTTCGATATATAGTATTGTTTAGATTGCTCGATATTTAGTTGTAAGCTGCAAACGCCACACATTATCAAAAATTCAAATAAAATGTGAGATTGTTTGATGTATAGTATGGTTTAGATTGTTCGGCACTTAGCTGTGAGTTGCAAACGCCATGCAATATCACATTATGGTATAACATGTGCACAGCACGTGTATCACCGCTATATTCATGCATGCAATGTTTAAAACACTATGATCTCATATTCAAATATATGAATCCGCTTTCATATCAAATTATGATCTTTGTTAGTCTCTTACACCCACACAGTCCTCTAACCTTTGTAGCTACCACTAACTTTCTCTCGTGCATGCACACGCCCTCCTCGCCCTCCCCCTCCCTCAGCATTCTATCCACTGGGCACATTCATTTTTTCCTTTAGGTCGTTCTCCCAGAGTCTCCACAACTCCTTTCCGACACACACCAATCGATAAACCTCTCCAGTGATGCCTGCCTACAGCATACACACACAGCTTCAATCTCCTCCTTTATGTGTCCTTGCCTCGTGTCTCTCATATGGTCAGACACACGTGTAAACTCTCACCCCTCTTTTAATCGATCTCACAACCGCACACTCCTCCCCCTATCCAGCTAGTAGTTGGGCCTCTCGCACCACCTCCTAGCTCCATTCTCTCTGTCTATCCGTCTTGCTGGGCCTTATTTGCCTCTAACAAATGGACGTACACCGACTGATCTCTCGCTAAACATATAGCCAGCTAGGTCCTTATAACTCGTTTTTACCCACACATCGATCGATCTACCTCATTAGTTGTGTCTCTCCCTTCCTCCGACAAACAACAATTGATCTACCGATCTAGTTAGGTTTGCTTACCAAACACATGGTTCCCCTTCATCATCCATGGATGTGTCCCGACAGATCTATCACGCACAGGCACACACAGAAACACATCCCCACTCTTATTGATAACATTGCAGTTCCACCCTCAGTTTGTCTAGTAGGCCTCTCCCAACATCTCCGAGAAGCAACTGCATCACCGTCCAAAGCAGCCGTGTGTCGGGTGGTAGGTGCGACATATGCCAACGGATGGCTTATCATTGTGGGAGCCAGTAAGACATCGCCGGTGCCTGGAAACGGGATAAGGCGAAGACATGCACGCCGGCGAATCTTACCCAGCTTCGGGGCTCTCCGTGGAGATAACACCCCTACTGCTGCTCTGCGGGGTCTCCGCATGATCACTAGATCAACAAGTATCTACAAGATGCTCCTTGAGCTGTTCGGTGGGAGGAGGAAGAAGGCAAGGCTAGCTCTCTTCTCTCCCTATGGCAGTGCCTAAACTTTATGAGCTCAACCCTTTGCATGGGTGTCCCGGGGTGTTTATATAGGCCTACCCCCCAGGGGTACAATGGTAGTCCAGCCTGGGCGCGGGCCCAGGTCGTCAGTGTCTGTGACCGCCGCCTTCTCCGCCGGTTTCGGGGGCCCGCCGACTGGTAGGTCCCGCCGGCGGTCGGCTCGATGGTCGACAGGCCGGCCCCGCCGCCAGAGGGTCTTGTCGGGGGGCTGGTTACTGTTGCCTCGCCTCTGATAACGAGGGCTTCGCCGTGGTAAGCGTGCCTACAGTGCCGCCACCTAGCGGGTTCCCACTGTAGCCTTACCACGTCTTATCCGCTTAATGGTACGCGCGCCCCGAGGGGGAGCAAGCCGGCTACTGGAAGCCGGCCCGGCCTTGGGCCGGCTGGGGGAGGCCGGGCCGCCTTCAGATATCTCTCTGACCGAAGGGGCCTGCCGCCCACGGGTCGTATTAGCGACCCGTCGTGGATGGCGTCATGACTCACATGGCAATAGTGCCACGCCGGACGGCGGATGGCCGCCCCGTACGGCGTACTGTAGCCATGTATTCTCTGGGATTCGGGGTGGCAAGGATTAATGTAGCCATGCCCTGTCCCATCGCCGTTATGGGTGATGGTCTTTGGAGGCGGCGTTCGGCCGCTTGCTTCTGGGAGTCGGTCCTTCATGGGCCGTCTTCCTGGAGTCGGTCCTTCATGGGCCGGTTCCTTGGAGTCGGTCCTTCATGGGCCGGTTTCTTGGAGTTGGCCCGATCGTGGCGGCCTCCAAGGGTTGTTTCTTGGCCGGGCCGCCTACGGCCAGCCGGCCTAGGTGACAGCCGGCCGGAGGAAGGTGGCCCCGTGTCTTAGGTGCTTCAAAGTCCGATCGGCCTGTTGTTTTTTCTGAGGGACAAAGGGAGCCGGTTAGGCTACCCGTGGTCATTTACTCCGACAGTAGTCCCCGAAGCTGGTTGGGATTCGCGGCTGAAGAGGGAATCATGAAGCTCGGCCAGCTTCCTATCCCGAGGAGCCAGCTGCCAGGAGCCGGCCTTCCTTGCGTGCCTTCTCAGCGAAGCCTTCTTAAATTTGAAGGAGGGAACCAGCGGGTGCGCAAACCGAACGGCGGGCTGACCGCCCGCCTTTTGCGTGCCACGTGGCACCCTTCAGCTGGCAGGGCCTGCCAGCCCACGCGCGTGACGGGACTCCGTCGCAGGCCGGGGCCCGCCACTCCCGTGCCCCGGCCCGCGCGCGGATCCTTTGTGGCCCGAACCGACCGCACATCTTCCGGTGGCGGTTCCCACTCGCCATCAAGGCGCGATAACCGCGGGGCGTGGGGGAGTGGGTGCAGTTAATCCCATGCCCCTCCCGCGCCTTGCCTCCTCGGCTTCGCCGGGCGAGGCTATAAGTAGGAGCGGGGAGGGGGAGCAACAGTAGTTCGCACGCTCGCCCTCGCCCTGCCTCCTTCTTCTTTCGCCTCGCTGCAACAGTTCCTCGTCGTTCCCCTGCCTTGGCATCCTCTTCCTCTCAGCATGCCGCAGGCTCCACACCGGGCGCTTCTCGTCGCCGCGCTCGCCATCATGGCTCCGACGTCGAGTTCTTGGGATGGCTCCACCATCCGCGACCACCACATCGAGTTCCTCCACAAGACGCGGAGGCTGCCGAGCGAAGACCTCGTGCGCGTCCGCCTCGCGCTGGCGAGGGAGATCTCGCCGGCGCCGGAGGAAGGCGAGCGAGTGATCTTCTACTCGCACTACATGCGCGGCGTCGGCCTCCCCGCCAGTGGATTCTTCCGTGCCTTTCTGGACTTCTACCGGCTCCAGCCGCACCACCTCACCCCCAACACGGTGGTGCTGCTGTCGGCCTTCGTTTCTTTGTGCGAAGGCTTCCTAGGCGTCCTCCCCACCATCGAGCTCTGGGGGGAGTTCTTTCAATCCAAGCTCGGCACGGTCACGGCCGGCGTGCCGGCTCCGTGCGGCGCCTTCATCGCCATGAGGAGGTCCACCGCCGACAACCCCTTCCCCTCAATCGCGCTGATCCAGTCGGTGAAGCTCTGGCAACGGTCTTACTTCTATGTAAAGAACGTTGCCCCAAACGGCGACTACATCAACTTGCCGACTTACGTAGCCGGCCCGCCGGCTGAGAGGCCGGCTACGTGGTCTTACCGGGCCAGATCGCTGACGCCGGCTGGAGCTGGAGCCGTCACCCGACTTCGGGTGCTCATCCAGTCGGACCGCCTCACTGGGCCCGACTTGATCGCCGCCTTCGTCGAGCGCCGGGTCCTTCCGCTCCAAGGCCGGCCCCATCTGATCTATCAGATGAGCGGCCGCTTCAACCCAAGCCGGCTCAGCACCAGGGAGATGCCTCACGATGAGGTGCCTTATATGGTGAACTACATCGCCAATTGCAGGCTCAAGCCAGATTGATAGTATGGCATGGCGCCATTCTCTCGCGCCCATCCACCACCAATGGTAAGTTTTCTTTCTTTATTTGTCGCTGAATCCTTCTTCCCGACCGACTCCTGACCAGTCGGTCTGCTCTTGATCAGAACCCCCTTCTTCACTCTCCGGCCGGGACCACGGGGTCAAAGCGCGAGTTCGCCCCGACCGCGCGGCGGACGTTCCTGATGACGCCGACTTGGGAGCGGCCACCCTGGACGAGGACGTCGTGGGGGGCGGCGGCGAGGCAGGCGGCTCCGGCTTCACCGCCGGCTTCGAAGATTGGCCCGACGATGACGAAGTCGACCCTGCCCCGCACCGTCAGCCGGCGTCCGACTCCCAAGGCGCCGGCCCATCCTGCAGGCCGGCCGCACGAGGCGGCGTACTGAAGCGCCGGGCGGCACTGGCTCCCTTCGGCGGCCGACCGAAGAGGCCAAAGGTGCCCGCCGCGGCAACTAAATGGGACGAGGTGGCCTCGAAGGCGGCCCGTTTCCGCAAAGTGGTGAAGCAGCCGCAGGCGGTCTCGGCGTAAGTCCCAGTCTTTACGCAACTTCCTTTCTTTTCTTCATTTGAAGTTCTTCTAAGTCTTGTCTTCCGTTTGCCAATCAGGGCTCCGCTCACCCTTGAGCGAACTACCGCTGCCTCCATAGTCGGCGGGGCGGGAGGGTCTGCGGGCTCCCACCGCATAGACCCCCGCGCCGAGCTTCAGGCGGCGACGGAGCGGAATGCGCGGGAAGCGCGGGAGGAGCAGGAGGCGGAAGAGAGAAGGGCAGCCACCGTCGAGCCGGCCCTAGAGACGACGGCGGAGTCGGCCGAGGCGCAGGCCGACGCGGCGGCCAGGGCCCGGGCGGAGGCCGAGGCCGCGGAGAAGACGGCGGAGGCCCCGCGAGGGCAGCCTCCACAGCTCGTCATCCCCCTCCGTTCCACGCCCCCAGACGTCCCGCAGCCCCCGCCGGAGGAGATTAGCCGCGACCCGCAGATGGCGGAGAGAGAGGAGGGCGACGTGACCGTCCTGGAGGGAGGAGTGGTGCCTCCCCCGTCGGCCGGGACCGGCCAAGGCGGCCAGCCCGAGGTGCCGCCTGAGCAGCCGACTGTGCAGACGGATCTTGTGGTCCTGTCGCCGGCTCGCCGACGTGCAGCGAGAGCGGCTTCGGAGCCGGACCCATAGAGGGCGGCCACTGCTAGTTCACCAGGGTGGATGCAGGGCGGTGGGACAGCCGCGCTGAATTTGGCGGCGCAGGATGTCCGCAGCCGGCTTCAGGCACAAGCCACCGCGCTGCAGCAATGTACCCGAGAGTTCCTCGCGACGTGGGCGGTCGTTCAGGTGAGTTCTTCTGTTCGTGACTTATATCCGTGGGGGCGCGTCAGTGCACCCACTGGGTGTAGTCCCCGAGTTCTGAGCCTGCTGCTGAGCAGGCGGCTTGGAACTTCTTCGAAGACTCGTTTTGCTAATTTGCTTGCTTCTTCGTCCTGTCTACAGGATTACCACAACCTTCACGCCACCACCTTCAACTCCCAAATCTGGGAGGTAGACAAGAGGGCCGGCGGTCTGACGGAGAGTTGGCGTGAGTGTTTTTGTCTTGCATCTCATGTGGGGGCGCGTCAGTGCACCCACTGGGTGTAGTCCCGAGATTCAGGCCAACTGCTGAGCAGTCGGGTCAGATCTTTCTTTCCGACTTCTTTCTTAACTTCTTCTTGTTTCCATACTGGCAGGAGCCAACACCGACTTGAGGCAGCAGCTGGGTATCGCCCAGACCGCCCTTCGCACCAAGGAGGGCGAGCTCAATGCTTTGGCCCAGGAGCGCGACCGCCTGGCCAAGAGACTGGCTGACCAGGAGGAAAGCCACCAAGTGGCCTTGAAGGCGGCTCAGGACAGCGAGGCCGCCCTCAAAGCCGAATTCGAGACCGAGGCGGCGGGCTGGGCTGAGGCAAGGCAAGCTCTGAGCGAAGGCTACGGCCGTGTCAGGACTTGGTCGACGGTAGGCCACCTTCTCCTTCATTCTTTGCTTGTCTTTGCAAGTCGGCTTATCTCCTGACTTGCTCTTTTTCCTTCTTCCTTGTGCAGAGTACTTCCCTGGCCATTCTGTTGCTGCCAACCAAGCCATCAAGGCCCACCGTGAAGCCCGGCAGCAGGCTGGGGTTGAGATCGCGCCGGATGCCAACCGGACGCTTGAGGAGCAGCTTCTGGCGATCGAGGCCCGCCTCCAACTGGCCTACCGCATGCTCCGCCGGCTTCAGCGTGCCGGGGCACAGGTGCTGGCCGCCCTCTGGCCCGGCGAGGTTATCCCTCGCACCCCCAGCCGTACTGCTGACTGGCTGGAGGTAGTCGTTGGCTGCCTTGAGGCCTGGAAGGCTTCAGCAGCTCGATCCGGCGCTCGGCGGATGCTAGAGTTCGTCCGGGCTTGGTACCCCGGGCTAAACTTGGATCAGCTGCGCACCTGGAGGCAGGAGGCCGACGAAGAGCTGGAGGCGGTGCGGCCGGCTATCATCCGGCGTGCTTCGGCGATCACCGACTTCACCGACACTAGTGCCTTTGCTCCTGAGGTGAACGAGGACGGCATCGTGCAGCCGGATGACTGGTTCGGGCTGAACCCGACCGATGCTGAGGACTCGGCGGAGGAGATTGACTCCAGCAACGAGGGCGAGGAGGAAGAGGAGGAAGACGGCGGAGATGTCGAGCCGGATGTCGGAGTAGCCAGCCAGCCTCAGCCTGACCGTGCCTCCAGCAACGAGGCACGCGCAAACGCCCCGCCTGCCGCCAGTGATGACCAGGCCGAGACTCGCCAGCCGGCCACTCCTCCAGCCGACACCGCCGTCTCCACCGTTCTTCCTGAAGCTCCAAGCGCTCCCTTGGCTTGATTTATCTTTACTTCCCTGCTAGTTACTCTTTGAACAAGCTTGTTATTTTGCGCAATTCCACCCACTGGGGGTGTATTCAAACTTCGTTGAATGCCGGCCTTTCGAAGGCTTTTGATGTAAATATTATTATGCACGTGTTTGGCTTCCTTTCCAACTTGCTTTTTATCTTTCAGCTTCTTCCTTTGCTGCCTTCCCCTTGGTTGCTGCCTTCCCAGCCGGACAGCTGCTCTGCAGTCTGTGGCCGGGTAAGGGATTCGGCAGTCTGGGGAGGCAAAGGCTCGAGCTTTCTTAGATTTGGGTAGAGTAGGAAAGGAAGCCGGCCAGCCGACTGTTTCGACAGTCGGTTGGCAAGGGGGGAAGCCGGCTTGTGTTATGTAAGTTCGTTAGTCCTTAGCCATTTTTTCATGTGGGCATCCTTTCCGCCTTTAGCTCTTGCTAGTCGGGCAGCTGATTCTTCGAGTTGTGACTCTCGCAAGAGAGGGCTTGGGTGCCGGCACATTACTTGTCTGACTGCAGGTAGAACTTGGACATAACTCAAGGCGGCAAGTCCCCAGGCCGACCTAGTCGAACCCGGTGCCGGACAGAGAAAGTAAATGCAGTAGGGTAATCATGGGAGTGATACCCGGCATACATAGATAAAATAGGGCAGTCCCCGAGAACTCCTCGAGGGCCTGTTGTCTCATACTTAATACAAAAGATAGCGTGATACATACTGCATTTCAACTATAAAATCTTCGAAGAAGATTGGCATTCCACGGGCGCTCCGACTCCTTGCCGGAGTCGTCTCTCTTGCGTGCCTTCGGCTTCTATGCATCGATTAGGTAGTAGGAGTCATTTCCCAGAGCCTGGCCGATGACGAAGGGGCCTTCCCAAGGGGCCAAGAGCTTGCGTTGGCCGGCTGTTCGCTGGATTAGCCGGAGCACAAGGTCTCCCTCTTGGAAGGTTCTTGGCTTCACTGTCCGACTGTGGTACCGGCGTAGTCCTTGCTGGTAGATGGCAGACCAACTGAGGGCTAACAGTCGGCTTTCTTCCAACAAGTCAACACCGTCTTCTCTTGCTTCCTTGGCCTCCGCTTTCGTGTACATGGTGAAGCGAGGTGAGTCGAACTCGATGCCAGTTGGGATGACGGCCTCGGCACCATATACAAGGAAGAAGGGAGTGAAGCCGGTCGATTTGTTCGGAGTAGTGCGCAGACTCCAGAGGACGGCCGGCAGCTCGTCGAGCCAGCAGACGGCCGATCTCTCCAGTGGTACGACCAGCCGGGGCTTGAGGCCGGAGAGGATGAGGCCGTTTGCTCGCTCGACTTGGCCGTTTGACTACGGGTGGGCAACGGACGCTAAGTCCAGTCGGATGCCCTACATCGCGCAGAAACGTGCCAATGCTCCCTTGGCGAAATTTGTGCCGTTGTCGGTGATGATACTATGTGGTACGCCATACCGGGTTGTAATGTTGGCAATGAATGTCACGGCAGTCGGCCCATTCAGCTTCTTGATCAGCTTTGCTACGATCCACTTGCTAAATTTGTCTATGGCGACAAGCAGATGTGTCATGCCGCCGCGCGCCGTCTTGAATGGTCCAACCATGTCCAGTCCCCAGACGGCAAAGGGCCAAGTGATGGGGATGGTCTTGAGTGCAGAAGCCGGCAGGTGTTGCTTGGAGCCGAAGACTTGGCACCCTTTGCACTGTTTGACTAGTTCCCTTGCATCCTCCAATGTAGTCGGCCAGAAGAATCTGTGGCGGAAGGCTTTGGCAACGAGCGCCCTGGAGGCGGCATGGTGGCCACACTCGCCTTGGTGGATGTCTTCGAGGATTGCTATGCCCTTCTCTTGCTCGACGCAGCGCTGGAAGACTCATGTAGCGCTGCGCCTAACTAGCTCTTGATTCATTACTATGTAGGCTTCGGCTCGGCGTTGGACTTGTCTGGTTGAGATCTCGTCAGTTGGTAGTTCTCCATTTACCAGAAACCGGAGGATGGGCTAAGCCCATGATGGAGCCGTGCTTTCGTCGAATACCAAGATGGCTACTACAACCAGGGTGGGTGGGCTGGGTTGTGAGGAGTTGGAGTCGGCCTCCGCCTGCTGTGCCACTGCAGTCCCCGGGCCGGGTTCGGCTACGACAGTCCCCGGGCTGGGTTCGACTATGGAAGTCCCGAGCCGGCTGCCGAAGTCCCCGGGCCGCCTACCTGGTCCCCAAAGTCGGATCCGACTGCGTCGGGGTCAGGCGGCACGAAGATGGAACTGGATTCCAGAGATGGCTTGACAGATGGCTTGAGGAGGCGTTGGAGGGCGACGCCGGTTGGTATAGCTTGTCGGGTGGAGCCTATCTGTGCCAGGGCATCTGCTTGCTCATTATCGGCTCGTGGCACGTGGAGGAACTTGCACCCCTCGAAATATCCGCTGAGTTGCTGGACAAGGAAGCGGTAGCTCACCAGGTTTGCGTCCTTGGCGTCCCAGTCGCCGGATGATTGCTGAACCACTAGGTACGAGTCGCCATAACACAGGATCCGGCGGATGCTGATTTCCTTGGCTAGCCGGAGCCCGTGTATGAGCGCCTCGTACTCGGCCACATTGTTGGAGGCGGCAAAGTGGATTTGCAATGTGTATCTGAGCTTGTCGCCTTTGGGAGAGGTGAGGACGATGTCGGCTCCCAAGCCAGTGCGCATCTTGGACCCGTCAAAATGCATCTGCCAATGAGTGGAGTCCGGAGCCAGCAACAGGTACTGGGTCTCGGCCCAGTCAATGAGGAAGTCGGCCAATGCTTGAGACTTGATGGCGGTGCGGGGCTGGTAGTAAATGGTGTACGGAGCCAGCGCAATGGCCCATTTCGCCACTCGGCCAGATGCATCCCGGCTGCCTATGATCTCGGCAAGCGGGGCAGTGCATACAACCGTGATGGGATGCTCTTGAAAATAGGGCTTGAGTTTCTTGGAGGCGAAGTACACACCATAGCACATTTTCTGATAGTGCCGGTAGTTCTGCTTGGAGGTGGACAATACTTCGCTCAAATAATATATCGGCCTCTGGACCAGCTGAGCTCGGCCTTCTTCTGGGTGCTGAACCACAATGACTGTGCTAACCACCCGGCTGGTGGCGGCAATATAGAGGAGCATGGGCTCCTTCTCAGTTGGGGCCGCCAAGACAGGCGGCGTGGACAGCATCTTCTTCAACTCGTGGAAAGTTTGATCCGCCTGGTCATTCCATTCAAAGTGAGCCGACTTCTTCATAAGTTGGTAGAGGGGGAGAGCCTTCTCTCCGAGCCGGCTCATGAAACGGTTCAAAGACGCCAGGCATCCAGTGAACTTTTGGACGTCTCGCAGCTTGGTAGGGACCTTCATTCTCTCTATGGCCTTGATCTTAACTGGGTTGCACTCGATGCCGCGTTCGGAGACCAGAAAGCCCAGAAGTTGGTCGGCTGGTACTCCGAACACACATTTCTCCGGGTTGAGCTTGATCTGAAACCGGCGCAAGTTCTCAAAGGTTTCCTTGAGGTCTTCCAGCAGGGTGCCGCATTTTTCCGTCTTCACCACAACATCGTCTACATAGACGTGGGCATTTCTGCCGAGTTGCTTGAGGAGGCATTTCTGCATGCAACGCTGAAAAGTGGTACCGACATTTCTCAGGCCGAATGTCATAGTCAGGTAGCAGAAACCTCCGAATGGGGTGATGAAGGCGGTCTTCAAGCGATCAGCCGGGTTCAACTTTATCTGGTGGTAGCCGGAATAGGCGTCCAAAAAACTCAGCAGCTCGCATCCGGCTATGGAGTCTATCACTTGGTCAATTCTTGGCAGGGCGAACGGATCTTTGGGGTAGGCTTTGTTGAGGCTGGTGTAATCGATACACATGCGCCACTGCTTGTTCTTCTTCAGCACGAGGACCGGGTTGGCAAGCCATTCCGGAAAGAATACTTCCATAATGAAGCCGGCTGCCAGAAGCCGGGCTATCTCTTCTCTGACTACTCTTCTCTTCTCTTCTGACAGGCGGCGCAAGGGCTGCCTGACCAGCTTTGCGTCAGATCGGACATGTAGCTTGTGCTCGGCGAAATCCGTCAGGACACCCGGCATTTCTTTGGGAGACCATGCAAAGACGTCCCAATTCTCACGGAGGAAATCGATGAGCTCGCCTTCCTATTTGCTGTCAAGGCCTGTGCCTATGACAGCGTGCCTCTCTGGGTGCTCCGGGTCCAGGGGTATCTTCTTTGTCTCTTTGGCCGGCTGGAAAGAACCTTGAGCTTCACATTCTTTGGGGTCAGGAGACAAAGCCGGCTGCTTGCCAGCCAAGGCCACAACTCGGTCCAGCATCTTCTTTTCTTCGGCGATCACGAGGGACTCGGCCAGCCGACTACTGGCAGCTGCACACTCAGAAGACTTCTTGTAGTCTCCGGCTATGGTGATAATGCCCTTGGAACTCGGCATCTTCATCTTGAGGTAGGCATAGTGGGGCACAGCCATAAACTTGGCCAATGCTGGTCGGCCAAGCAATGCGTGGTACGAGCTCTCCAAATCCACCACCTCGAACCATATTGCCTCTCGGCAGAAATGATCCTTGTCTCCAAAGAGGACATCCATCTTGATCTTGCCGATGGGTGAGCAGGACAGGCCGGGTACGATACCATGGAACACAATCCGGCTAGGCATGAGTTGCTTCGGATTGATGTTGAGCTTCTCCATTGTGTCTCGGTATAGTATGTTGATACTGCTCCCGCCGTCTATCAGCACACGGGAGAAACGAGCGGCGCGCCTCTCCGTCGCCAGGGTAGCATCTAGAACAAGGGCGTAGGAACCAGTGGACGGCATCACCTCTGGGTGGTCGTCCCGGCTCCAGCTGATGGGCTTCTCCGACTAATGCATAAACTCTGGGTTACTGGAGGCAACCGCGTTGACTTCTTGGTGTTGTCGGCGCCGGCTTCGCCGATCGTCCGGTTGGCTCGTGAAGACGACGTAGGCAGCATGCTCGTCAGGGAACTCATCGTGGACGGCTCCGACTGCAGGCCGAGCGGCCGGCTGCTGGGGGCAGGAGGAGGCTGGCCCGCTGGCAGAGGCGGCAAGAGCCCTTCGCCCTTGGAGATTCGGGTGAGCCAATGGCACTTCCGGGTCATATGGTTCGATGGCTTCGCGCCGCTGTGGAACTTGCAGGGGGCATCGAGAGTCTGTTCATAGGAGAATGCCTGCTGCCAAGCCGGCCTGCCGCCCTTCGGTTTCTTGGGAGCCGTCCGTCCCTCAGGCTGATCTTCTTCGACCGTTGCCACCTGCCGACTAGTGGAAGGCGGCATCGGGGCCTTGCGCTTGTTGTCGTTCTGATACGGGTGCCGAGTGGACTCTCCAGCCGGCGTCTTGGGAGCCGGCGCAAGCACTTTCCCAGAGGCGTCCACTCGGAGCTCGGTCTTCATGGAGGAGTCGGCCGTGGCATATTTGTCCGCGATGATCAGTAGCTCGTCAAGGGTAGTCGGCTCGTCGCAGAGGAGGCGGTGCTTGAGGAGGGTGCCCTCTCGGCACCCGGCCATGAAGTACTCGATCGCCTGGACATCGTGCACCCCTTCGCAGGAGTTCCGGAGCTCGGCCCAACGTGTGAGGTAGTCACGAGTCGACTCGTCGGGTCCTTGTACACACAAGGAGAGCTGCCGGGGCTTGGGTGCCCGCTTGTAGGTGCTGGTGAAGTTGCAGATGAAGGCCTCCGTGAAGTCGAGCCATCTGTTGATGCTATAAGGCTTCAGGCTGTTGAGCCAGGTACGTGTCGTGCCTTGGAGCATCAGGGGGACATATTTCATGGCAACGCGCCGATTGCCGTTTGCTATGCGAACTGCAGTGGAGTAGTCGATCAACCAGTCCTCTGGCTTCACGGAGCCGTTATACTTGGGCGTGTCTCTTGGGAGCGAGAACCCTTTGGGGAAGGGCTCGTCGCGGATGCGGGGGCAGAAACAAGGCGGGCCGACGTCATCTTCTTCTTCCAGGGCCAGGGATCGCGGGAGGCGGTCGATCCGGTGGCGGGCGTCATTATCGCCGACTCCTTCGCGGCGGCCAAGTCGGCCGCTGAGAGTCGGATGCTCAACAGGCGGCGGGGTGGGATATCTTTCTCCACGAGGAGGAGGGGGGCAGATCGCCTTGTCTCTCCACGCCTCGGGGACGGCCCTCCGCGTCGCGCTCGATGGTGATTCGTGTCCGGCTGCAGCTAGCAGCCGGCTCCTTCTCTTGTCTCACACGGGCGCCACCCGCAGTCGGCGTACGTGACGTCGTGCCGTGTTCTCGGCGAGGGGGGCTTCCAGCTCGGACGCCAGCTTCGTGCCGTGCTGCGGCCGCGTCGATCAGCTGCTGGATGCGTCTAGTCATGTAGGGGAGCTCGTCGGCCCCCAGTCCGTTGAGCTCGTCAATGATCGACTGGGTGGTGCGTAGACTCTCGAGGGGCATGGCGTAGACCGGGTGGTCCGCACCCAGCATGCTGGCGATGGTCGCGCCGTGTTTCTTGACGGCGCCGACTCGGCTTGGCCCTTCTGGAGGCGGCGTGTCGAAGGTGGCATGGTCGACCTCGCGCTGGTGGGCCTCCGTGAGGCGTCTCATGGTGTTTATCTTCTGGCCCTCCGCAACAAGGGCAAGGCGGCGAGCCTCCAGCGCCTCGGCGTCGGCGTCGGCCGGGATGGGGACGGACAAGTCCTGCAGCACCGCTTGCAGGGCGTCGTGGGTGTTCTCGCCGAAAGCGGCTCCTTGGCTGATGACAAGCACCTCGGTGACGGTGCTGCCGCCACTGTCAGCTCGCGGGAGGGGATCGTCGAAGATGATCACGTCGGTGGGGAAGGCGTCAAGCGATGCCGTGTCGGAGTCGACAAGCATCGGGTCGGTGGAGCCGACCGACTCCAAGTCCGCGGTAGGCTCGCCGGAGATGTGGAGTTGGTTGAGGAGGCTGACGAGGCGGCTCTCGAGGCAGCCGGTGCCCGTGTCGGATGCGGGGTCGTCGGAGATGCAAACCTCGCCAAGGAGATCAGCGAGGCAGCTTGCCGCGTAAGCGTTGTGGATGCTTTGCAGCGCATCGGGGCAAGCGCCATCGGGTGTGCCTGGCTGGCTACGCTCGCTGGGGAGGAAAAGGGTTCCCGTCCAGAGCAGGTCTCCGGACGATGATGCACCTGACCTCATGGTGGGCGCCAAATGTCGGGTGGTAGGTGCGACATATGCCAACGGATGGCTTATCATTGTGGGAGCCAGTAAGACATCGCTGGTGCCTGGAAACGGGATAAGGCGAAGACATGCACGCCGGCGAATCTTACCCAGCTTCAGGGCTCTCCATGGAGATAACACCCCTACTGCTGCTCTGTGGGGTCTCCGCATGATCACTAGATCAACAAGTAGCTACAAGATGCTCCTTGAGCTGTTCGGTGGGAGGAGGAAGAAGGGCAAGGCTAGCTCTCTTCTCTCCCTATGGCAGTGCCTAAACTCTATGAGCTCAACCCTTTGCATGGGTGTCCCGGGGGGTTTATATAGGCCTACCCCCCGGGGGTACAATGGTAATTCGGCCTGGGCGCGGGCCCAGGCCGTCAGTGTCTGTGACCGCCGCCTTCTCCTCCGGCTTCGGGGGCCCGCCGACTGGTAGGTCCCGCTGGCGGTCGGCTCGATGGTCGACAGGCCGGCCCCACCGCCAGAGGGTCTTGTCGGGGGGCTGGTTACTGTTGCCTCGCCTCTGATGACGAGGGCTTCGCCGTGGTAAGCGTGGCTACAGTGCCGCCGCCTAGCGGGTTCCCACTGTAGCCTTACCACGTCTTATCCGCTTAATGCTACGCGCGCCCTGAGGGGGAGCTAGCCGGCTACTGGAAGCCGGCCCGGCCTTGGGCCGGCTGGGGGAGGCCAGGCCGCCTTCGGATATCTCTCTGACCGAAGGGGCCCGCCGCCCACGGGTCATATTAGCGACCCGTCGTGGATGGCGTCATGACTCTCATGGGAATAGTGCCACGCCGGACGGGGGATGGCCGCCCCGTACGGCATACTATAGCCATGTATTCTCCGGGATTCGGGGTGGCAGGGATTACTATAGCCACGCCCTGTCCCATTACCGTTATGGGTGATGGTCTTTGGAGGCAGCGTTCGGCCGCTTGCTTCTGGGAGTCGGTCCTTCATGGGCCGTCTTCCTGGAGTCGGTCCTTCATGGGCCGGTTTCTTGGAGTCGGTCCTTCATGGGCAGGTTTCTTGGAGTCGGCCCAATCGTGGTGGCCTCCAAGGGTTTCTTCTTGGCCGGGCCGCCTTCGGCCAGCCGGCCGAAGGAAGGGGCCCCGTGTCTTAGGTGCTTCAAGGTCCGATCGGCCCGTTGTTTTTTCTGAGGGCCAAAGGGATCCGGTTAGGCTACCCGTGGTCATTTACTCCGACACCGTGCTTCTTCAACCTATGGTCTTCTTGCTCCAGCCACCCAAAGCAGCGCCGGTCGTGCCGCCTGCTCCTGCCTCCCGTGGCCGGCTGTGCTGCCGTGGAGGCCTCACCGCCCCCTAAAACTCCAACCGCTGGCCAGGCCATCCCTCCACTCACCCACTGACCCACACCCCCTGTTATTCTGTGGCGATGGCAGCACAGCCGAACCAGTGAACCCTCGTACTCCTCTCCGCGTGTGCATCCACAGCCGCGTCTTCCCCGGCTCCGCGTCGACCCCTTCGTAGGCCTCGTCGTCGTCCATCGCCGTGGTGCTCTCGGCGTGGCATGGTCAACGTGGTCAAGGAATGACTTCCATCGGACGTGGACTGTACGTGGAGAGGCTGACAGCTGGATCCACGGCAGCCGCAAGGGAGTGCCTCCTTATTACGCGCAAAATAATTATTCCTCCACCTGACAGCGGGAACCCATTGAACGGGCCCCCGTATTTCGCGAAAAAAATGATTCGCCCCCTGACTGCTGGGACCCACGAGCTACATCTTCGCACGCAATGAAGGGCGTCCGAAAAAAAAGATTCGCCCCCCTGACTGCTGGGACCCACTAGCTACATCTTCGCACGCAAGGAAGTGCGTCCGAAAAAAATGATTCGCCC
>NC_041393.1:128661295-128703100 GCF_002162155.2 Triticum dicoccoides
CTGCTGGGACCCACCAGCTACACCTTCGCACGCAAGGAAGTGCGTCCGGGCAAAAAAAATGATTCACCCCCTGACTGCTGGGACCCAGCAGCTACACCTTCGCACGCAAGGAAGTGCGTCCGGGCGAAAAAAACGATTTGCCCCCCTGACTGCTGGGACCCAGCAGCTACACCTTCGCACGCAAGGAAGTGCGTCCAGGCAAAAAAAACGATTCCCCCCTTGACTGCTAGGACCCACCAGCTACATCTTTGCAGGCAAGGAAGTTCCTGACAGTCGGGACCCACCTGGTCGAAGCGTACGTAGCGTTCTCATCCTGGTCGCGAACGTGTACGTACATACTGGTCGATGTAGAGGCGCACACGTGCCGTAGTAGAGGCGCGCATGTGTCGTAGTAGAGGCGCGCACATAGCATGTACACGTACGTACAGCGGCCAGGGTGCAAGAAAGAAAATACGGTCACGTATGTGTACATACGGGCGGGGTCTCGAACGCCTAGTCGCGCATACCGCAAAATGGAGGAAACGGACCTCCTACGGTCGAAACAGGGGTCCTGTTGATCGCTCGGGTTCAGTAACGCGTAGCCTATAGTGCAATCGCTCGGGTTCAGTTAGAGCCCAACGCCTCGCTCGGCTTCAGTTAGAGCCAACACCTCGCACACACACGCGCGTACGTACGAGAGAAACGCGCATCGCTCGGCCCCCGACCTCCCACCGTAACCGGCAACTCCCCAAAATTTTCCTCCCCCTCGCTTCTACACGGTTTTTCTATCATGGACGGCCCAAAGAATGTCATGCAGCTGCGTCTCCGGCCCGCCCAGGACGAAAAGCCCATTTTCTGTCATGATTTTTTGTCATAGAAGTAGGAGCCCACCACATCTATGATGATACTGGGTTTTGTCACAATTATCGTCATAGAAGTGTCATATGTATGACAGGAAAAAAATTTGTTCGGCCCAAAATGTCATGGATGTGTCTTTTGTTGTAGTGTTGTTGCACTCGCCGAAGGTGACAGGGAGGTGTACCTGCCCTATCGGGTGTGTAGAACCGTCGGTCACTCCTGAAAATGGCTTGGTGGGGTGAAGCTGGTAGTATGGCACTTGAAGCCCGTCGAATGTCTGAACGGACAAAACATTGAGCCTGCTCTGCCATCTATGAGAGTCTTGGTGACAACCACGTTGCTGATGACGGGGGAGCAGAGCATTGGGAGCGCGCCAGCAGTGGCCGTGCACTTGAGCTGGTCTGAGGAGTCGAAGGTGATGGTGCACTTAGACCACCTGAGAGGGCGAGTTGCTTCGGGCTTTGGGAGCACTTCGTTCACCTCATGCGTGAACTACTTGAAGACGCGGTGGGAAGCCTAGGCCTGTGAGCCGCCCAAGATGCAGGCGATGGCGCGAGGCTCCTGGGAGCCCCCAGCCCCCTCGTCCTAGTGGTGATCTTCATTCCTTCTTGGCGGTGGAGGCAGAGGAGCCAGAGCAGCGTTGCCCTGAGGGCGCTCCTCACGAGGATGCTCCCTCCAGGCACCCTCGCGAGGCTGGCCCTGCTAGCGGTCCTCACGAGGCTGGTCGCGCCACTCCTGACGATGGTCGTGTCCGTCCCAACGTTCTCCACCTCGGCCACCCCCACGACCGTAGCCTCGATCGTTGCGCTCGAAGCATCGACCGAGGCGCCCGTCGTGGAGGTTCCTTATCTCCTGGCGGTCGTTGGTGTTGTGGTTGTGAACATTGTGGAAGACGTAGAATGGGCAGTTGCTCTTGGATGACTCGGGGTGGTCGCAGCCACGCTTCGTCTCTGGCTCGGCCGCAAGCACGGCTGGCCCCTTGCGCTTCACGTCCTTGGTCTTGGTCTTCTTGTCTTCTGGATCGGCATCGGGGAGCTCAAGGAGGGAGAGGCATCTCTCCTCAGCCCTTGGACACTTGTTCGCCATGTTGAACATCTCCAGAGCAGTGCAGAGATCCTCATGGATGGCGAGCTCCTCCTTCATCTGTACATCGCGATGCCATCAATGAATGCTGAAATGATGGCCTCGTCCGACACCTTGGGGATCTTGAGGTGAACGTTGTTGAAGCGCTGGATATACTTCTGCAGGGTTTCTCCAGATTGCTGCTTGATGCGACATAGGTCACCCATGGCCGGCGGACGGTCACGAGTGCCTTGGAAGTTGACGATGATGCGGCTGCGCATCTCCTCCTAGGAAGAAACCGACCCCTCGGTCAAGTTCAGGAGCCAAGAGTGCACGCCATCCTTGAGGGCCACAGGGAACCAGTTTGCCATGATCTTTTCGTCGCTATTGGCCGCCTTGATGCTCAGCTCGTAGAACTGCAGGAACTCGGCGGGGTCGACGGTGCCGTCGTTGTGTGGAGGTTGGTCTGGCTTGAACTTGCTTGGCCAGACGATGTTGCGGAGCTCCAGAGTGAACACGGGCATCCTGCCGTGGCCACCTGAGGTCTTCGAGGGGGTGCAAAATGGTCTTGGTGCACGCGCGCTGCCACCTCCTGCAGCGGCACGCGGGCCTGGCGCTGGGGTGCTGGAAGCACGCGCGCTTATCCCTGGGGACGCTGCACCACCTGGCAACTCACGTCATCCTGAGCCGGTGCACGGTGAGGCAGGTCACGCCATGGAGCCACACGCCTTGGCTCGACGATGACGCCCTGTGGTGGAGGTGGTGGAGGAGCCCCGTGCACCATGTCACCCGCTGCAGGTGGGTGCTGAGGCAGCAAGCGAGCCGGCTCGGTGGAGCCCCCGTGCGCGATGCTGACGAGCTCAGCGATCCGCTTGAGCCACTCCTCAAAGAGGTCACCAACTGGGCGGTAGCGAAGGAGCTCCCGCGCCATGAGCAGAGCGGCCTGCGCGTCTGCCTGGCTGCGGCACGCATGGGATGATGAAGCTGCTGGGGTCAGTGACGGAGTAGCGATGCGCCCGTCACGGCGCACCAATGGGTGCAGCGATGAAGCTTGCTGCTCATGGCCGTCAGGGCCCGTGGCAGTGTTGGCACTGAAGATGGAGCGCGAAGGGCACAACCATCACCCATCGGAGCAGTCTGAGCGACGCGGGCAACGACTACAGCCCGACGCTCGTCGTGAGCCCAGCGCGCGTCAGCCATGGAGGTGTCGTAGTGGCGGTGGATCGATCGACGGAAGAGAGGATCCGACACACCCCTACCTGGCACACCAAATGTCGGATTAAGGGATCCACAGACCCTTGAGAGGTTTGAACTCTGGGGTGCGTGCGAAGATCTCAACCTAGCCTGCCAGCCTACTCATGATCCTCCTAAGCCTAGCGCGTCGAGCTCAAAGAGACACAGAGACACATTAGTTTATCCTGGTTTGGGCCACCTTGTGGTGTAATACCCTACTCCAGTGTTTTTGGTGGATTGCCTCAAAGGGCTGAGGATGACCTAGTACAGTGGATGAACTGGCCTTAGGAGGTGAGGTGTTCTTGAGCTGGTGTGGTGTGTTCTAATTCTGCTTGCCTTGTCTCGTTCCCTTTATACGGTGGTGGCTAGTCCTATTTATAGTGGCCTTGGTCTTCTTCTCAAATGTTGGCGGGAAGGGATCCCACAATGGCCGGATTTGAAAGGGGACAAGTAGTAAAACTTATCTTGACAAAAGTAGTCTTCGCCTGTGAAAAGCCTCTGGTCGTGACGCTGATGTGGGCTCATTGATGACCTCCGTCCTGCCATCTTGGCGGTCTTGGTCTCGTTGCACCGAAATGGCAACCTTTGGCTGATTCCTTGGGACTCCGCACCTGTGGCTTGCCTCCTTTGAAACCTATGCTTTGCGCCCATTTGGCGCCCGCCTGGCCTTGGTCGTCATGGATCACGTTAGTTGAGCCTCGTGAGGTAACCTTGCATAGAACTCTCCGCCCCTCAGGAGCCAGCCTGAGGAGGCCGATCCCCTTGGGGGTCTTGGCGTTGCACGCCTCGCGAGGCTGAGCCCCTCGCGAGGGTCTTGTGGTGTTGATTGTTGAAGCTGGGCCGTACCAGGCCGTCGATGGAGCCACGTGGTGGGCCGCAGGCAGGCAGGGCTGGATACCCCCAAATCCAGGATGCCAACACTTTCTTCTTCAACAATTATCGGTTAGTATCGGTTGAGCCTAAGTTTTTGCTTCTTCACATGAGTTGTGCTACTCTTGAAATGTCATTTTATTTTCATTTTGCTTGTTGTTTTAATAAAGTACTTAGATCTGAAAGTTTTTGAATAAGAGAGAGTCCTCAAATAGCTACCTATTTACTTAACTACTCGCATGATCTTCACTTATATCTTTTTGGAGTAGTTTTTCATTTACTCTTGTGTGTCACTTATATCCTATGATTAAATTGTTTAATAAATTGAATGTCATGAAGTTGAAATTATATCATGCCTAGTGGTAGCTTCACATTGGGTTTAGAAAGTGAAATATTTTTAGGCTTGACAATCACAATATTGGTCATACGAGAAATTCACGAATAATTAGTATAAGGAAGAGAACTTTCACATATAAATACACTATCCTAGAAATCTTTTGTGATTGTGAGCCCCCATAAAAATATTATTATGCCAAAATTGTTGATGTTGTACAAGGAAGACAACGTAATGGTTTATGTTTGTTCATATTCACATAGAAGTTATATTGTCATAGATCCTTCAACATGTGGTGCTTGCCCCCTATCTTTGCTAGCCTAATATTTTACACCAAGTAGAGATACTACTTGTGCATCCAAAAACCCTTAAACCCAAATCTATTTTCAAGAGTCCACCATACCTACCTAAGGATTGAGCAAGATCCTTCAAGTAAGTGGTCACCGGTGCAATAAGGAAATAAAAATTGCTTCTAAAAGTGTTAGCTCATTTAGTGTAAGAGAAAATTGAACATTGTACGAACTTATGATGGCAAAGCAATAAAACCAACGGACTGCATAATAAAGGTTGCTATCATAAGGGGCAATATAACGTGACATTCTTTTGCACTAAGGGGTTGAGCATACAAACAAATAAGCGCATAGCAACCTCTGCTTCCCTTTGTGAAGGGCCTATCTTTTACTTCTCAGTATTTACTTTTATGCAAAGAGTCAAAGTTTTTCTCTCTATTCCTTTTTATTTTTCTCCTTTGGCAAGCATCATGTGGTGAGGAAAGATCTAGGCACATATATCCAGTTGAATATGGGTAGCATGAGTTATTATTGTTGACATCACCCAAAGGTGAATACATTGGGTGGCAAAATAGTAAGCCCCTATCTTTTTATGTGTCCGATTGAAACGTTTTGCTCATGTGTACGCGGTGAGTGTTAGCAATCATAGAAGACTATATGATGGTTGAGTATGTGGAGCTCTTACTTAAACTCTATTGAATAAGTTGAATTGAAATTGCTTGGTGACTGAGAACATAGGTTGTTGAGTTTCAAGAGAATTCATTGTTTGAACCATAACATGTGAATTGGTTGCTACTATAACATGAGAAGTTTTATAAGAAAGAATTGATGTTGTGATGCTAGAAAAGGTGATTGAAATTATCGTTGATCAAACTTATGCAGTTTGCTAGCATTCACACTTCATGAATTGTTTCTTTTATCATTTACCTACTTGAGGATGAGTAGGAATTAATCTTGGGGATGCTGATACGTCTCCAAGGTATCTATAATTTATGAAGTGTTCATGCTAATATATTATCATTCTTGGATCTTTTACAATCATTTTATAGCAACTTTATATCATTTTCTGGTACTAACCTATTGACTCAGTGCCCAGTGCCAGTTGCTGTTTTTTGCTTGTTTTTACATTGCAAGAAATCAATATCAAACGGAGTCCAAACACCGTGTAACTTTTTGGAGATTTTTTATGGACCAAAAGGAACCCAATGGGCATGAGCTGCACCTGGGGGTGCCCCGAGGGGGGCACAACCCAACAGGGCGCGCCAAGGCTCCCTAGCGCGCCCAGGTGTGGGTTGTGCCCACCTCGGTGGCCTCCCGCACCCCCTCTTTGCGCTATAAATTCCCAAATGTTCCGAAACCCATTGGGGTAGCCATAGATCAGAAGTTTCGCCGCCGCCAGGCCTCTGTATCCACAAGATCCAATCTAGACCCTATTCTGGTACCCTGTCGGAGGGGGGAATCATCTCTGGTGGCCATCTTCATCATCCAGGCGGCCACCACGATGAGGAGTAGTCCACCCTCGGGGCTGAGGGTTTGTACCAGTAGCTATGTGTTTGATCTCTCTCTCTCTCTCGTGATCTATATCATGGGCTTTGTTAATATAGTTGGATCATATGATGTTTCTCCCCTCTATACTCTTGTTATGATGAATTGAATCTTTACCCTTCAAAGTTTTGTCTTGTCGGATTGAATATTCAGAGATGAGAACACATGATATATGTCTTGCAATATGAATACCTGAGGTGACAATGAGGTATATTATTGATTCACTTGATATGTGTTATGGCATTCAATTCACGGATTCCCACGATGATATTGGGGTAATCTATGCATAGGGGTTGATGCACGTTTTTCTCCGACAGAAACTTTGGGGTCTGTTTATAGTTCTTTGTGTGGATTGAGTATTATGAATATGAATTTGCTTTGGTGTTATTCTAGTACGAACTCTAGGATAGATCGAACGGAAAAAATAGCTTTGTGTTATTTTAGTACAAACTCTTGAGTAGATCAAACGGAAAGAATAGCTTTGACGTGGTTTCGTGACCTACAAACAATTCCTATCATTTGTTCTCCGCTAATAGGAACTCGGGAGTGATTCTTTATTGCACTTTGAGAGATAATCATACGATCCAACTATGTTAGCATTGTCGAGAGGTTGCACTAGCAAAAGTACGGACCCTAGGTCTCATTTTTAAGCATTGCAACACCGTTTTTGTGCCCGTTTACTATTTGCTACCTTGCTGTTTTCATTTATTCAGATTATAAAAATATATTTCTATCATCCATATTACACTTTTATCACCATCTCTTTGCTGAACTAGTGCACCGATACAATTTTTCATTGTATTGGGTGTGTTGGGGACACAAGAGATTTCTTGTATTTGGTTGCAGGGTCGTTTGAGAGAGACCATATTCATCCTACACCTCTCACAGATTGATAAACCTTAGGTCATCCACTTGTGGGAAAATTGCTACTGTCCTACAAAACTCCGCGCTTGGAGGCCCAACACATGTCTACAAGAATAAAGTTGCACAGTAGACATCAATAGGTCCCGGAAGAATTGGTCTAAGAAACTAGATGATGCACTTTGGGCTTTAGGACAACATATAAAAATCCTATGGGTAGTGAGGGAGTCCTGGACTAGGGGGTGTCCGGATAGCCGAACTATCACCGTTGGCCGGACTCCTGGACTATGAAGATACAAGATTGAAGACTTCGTCCCGTGTCCGGATGGGACTTTCCTTGGCGTGGAAGGCAAGCTTGGCGATACGGATATGTAGATCTCCTACCATTGTAACCGACTCTGTGTAACCCTAGCCCTCTCCGATGTCTATATAAACCGGAGGGTTTTAGTCCGTAGGGCGAACAACAATCATACCATAGGCTAGCTTCTAGGGTTTAGCCTCTTTGATCTCGTGGTAGATCTACTCTTGTACTACCCATATCATCAATATTAATCAAGCAGGAGTAGGGTTTTACCTCCATCGAGAGGGCCCGAACCTGGGTAAAAACATCGTGTCCCTTGTCTCCTGTTACCATCCGCCTAGACGCACAGTTCATGACCCCCTACCCGAGATCCGCCGGTTTTGACACCGACATTGGTGCTTTCATTGAGAGTTCCTCTGTGTCATCACCTTTAGGCCCGATGGCTCCTTTGGTCATCAACAACGACGCGGTCCAGGGTGAGACTTTTCTCCCCAGACAGATCTTCGTATTCGGCGGCTTTGCACTGCGTTCCAATTCACTTGGCCATCTGGAGCAGATCGAAAGCTACACCCATGGCCATCAGGTCAGATTTGGGAGTTTGAACTACACGGCTGACATCCGCGGAGACTTGATCTTCGATGGATTCGAGCCACAGCCAAGTGCGCCGCACTGTCTCGATGGGTATGATCTAGCTCTGCCGCCAAACAGGGCCCTGGAGGCCGCACCAGAGTCCGCTCCGACCCTTAGCTCGGAGCCGACTTTGTCGATCGAGGACGAGTGGCTGGACACCGCCTCAGGGGCTACGATCTCTACGGCGATAGCCGAACACCATCCCTGTCCTTTGCAAAGCCTATGACTCCGAGGTGCCGGACTCCTCTCCGGACTCTGAACCTCCCGCGCCCCTGCCAATCAAATCCGATTGGGCGCCGGTTATGGAGTTCACTGCCGCGGACATCTTTCAGCACTCGCCCTTTGGCGACATCCTGAATTCACTAAAGTCTCTCTCTTTATCAGGAGAGCCCTGGCCGGACTATGGTCCGGAAGGTTGGGATGCGGACGATGAAGAAATTCAACGCCCACCCACCACCCACTTTGTAGCCACTGTTGATGATTTAACCGACATGCTCGACTTCGACTCCGAAGACATCGACGGTATGGACGACAATGCAGGAGACAACCAAGAACCAGCGCCTACAGGGCACTGAACGGCCACCTCGTCATACGACATATACATGGTGGACATCCCAAAAGATGGGAATGGCAATGGAACAGCGGAGGATGACCTCTCCAAGAAACAGCCCCAGCGCTAGTGTCAGTGGTGCCGCTCTAAATCCCGTCACAGCAAAAACGGTGATTCCGGCACGGGAGATAATAATACCCCGGACAGTGCCGAAGACAACCCCCTCCAGCAGGATTCAGCACAGGAGGAGGGAGAAGCCATCCCTCATGATAGAGCGGCGGACAGAGAGGTAGAGGACGATAATTATATGCCTCCCTCCGAAGATGAAGCAAGCCTCGACGACGATGAATTTGTCGTGCCCGAGGATCCCGTCGAACAAGAGCGTTTCAAGCGCAGGCTTATAGCCACGGCAAGCAGCCTCAAGAAAAAGCAGCAGCAGCTTAGAGCTGACCGAGACTTGCTAGCAGACAGATGGACCGAAGTCCTTACAGCCGAAGAGTACAAACTCGATCGCCCCTCCAAGAGCTACCCAAAACGCAGGATGCTACCCCAATTAGAGGAGGAAGCAACCAAACCTACATCACCAGCGCATGACGCGACCGACCGGCCACCTCGTGGCCGCGATAGAGAGGCCTCTAGGCTCTCCACTAAAGCCGCACCCCAGCGTCGCTTCTAAAGTACAAAGCCACGGGGAAATGTGCCAGACTTGCGAGACATATTGGAGGACAAGGCAAGGCAAATAAGATCGATCTACGGATTGCGTGGGCGCCCCACGACACGTGATGACAAACCGTCACGCCGGATATAGCAATTCCGGCCGGGCCGAACACAGTAGACAAAGCTCATTTGAGTTGCGTCGTGATATATCCCAATACAGAAGCGCCGCACACCCACTATGCTTCACAGACGAAGTAATGGATCATCAAATCCCCGAGGGTTTCAAACCCGTAAACATTGAATCATACGACGGCACAATAGATCCCGCGGTTTGGATCGAGGACTATCTCCTTCACATCCACATGGCCCGCGGTGATGATCTACACGCCATCAAATACCTCCCACTCAAGCTGAAAGGACCAGCTCGGCATTGGCTCAACAGCTTGGCAGCAGAATCAATTGGTTGTTGGGAAGACCTGGAAGCCGCATTCCTTGATAACTTCCAGGGCACATATGTGCGACCACCAGACGCTGATGACCTAAGCCACATAATTCAGCAGCCAGATGAATTGGCCAGACAATTCTGGACATGGTTCTTAACCAAGAAAAATCAAATCGTTGACTGTCCGGATGCAGAGGCCCTTGCAGCCTTCAAACATAACATCCGCGACGAGTGGCTCGCCCGGCACCTAGGACAGGAAAAGACGAAATCCATGGCAGCCCTCACATCACTCATGACCTGCTTCTACGCGGGAGAGGACAGCTGGCTAGCTCGCAATAACAACCTGACCAAAAACCCTGGTAGTTCGGATACCAAGGATAGCAATGGCAGGTCGCATCGCAACAAGCACAAGTGCCGCATTAACAGCGATAATGCTGAAGATACGGCAGTCAATGCCGGATTCAGAGGCTCTAAACCCGGTCAGCGGAAAAAGCCGTTCAAAGGAAATACTCAGGGCCCGTCCAATTTGGACCGAATACTCGATCGCTCGTGCCAGATACATGGCACCCCCGGAAAACTAGCCAACCACACCAACAGAGATTGTTGGGTGTTCAAGCAGGCAGGAAAGTTAAATGCCGAAAACAATTACAAGGGGCTGCATGCCGATGACGAGGAGGAGCCTCGGCCGCCGAACAATAGAGGACAGAAGGGCTTTCCCCCACAAGTGCGGACGGTGAACATGATATACGCAACCCACATACCCAAAAGGGAGCGGAAGCATGCACTAAGGGACGTATACGAGATGGAGCCAGTCGCCCCAAAGTTCAACCCGTGGTCCTCCTTCCCAATCACTTTTGATCGAAGGGACCACCCCACTAGCATCCGCCACGGCGGATTCACTGCATTGGTTCTTGACCCAATCATTGACGGATTTCACCTCACTATACTCCTGATGGACGACGGCAACAGCCTGAACCTGCTTTACCAGGATACAGTGTGCAAAATGGGCATAGACCCCTCAAGGATTAAACCCACAAAAACGACCTTTAAAGGTGTCATACCAGGTGTAGAGGCCAACTGTATAGGCTCAATTACACTCGAAGTGGTCTTCGGATCCCCGGATAACTTCTGAACCGAGGAACTAATCTTCGACATAGTCCCGTTCCGCAGCGGCTATCACGCACTGCTCGGACGAACCGCATTTGCAAAGTTCAATGCGGTGCCGCACTACGCATACCTCAAGCTCAAGATGCCAGGCCCTCGAGGAGTAATCACGGTCAATGGAAACACCGAACGCTCTCTTCGAACGGAGGAGCAAACAACGGCCCTCGTGGCGGAAGTACAAAGCAGCCTCTTAAGGCAATTCTCGAGTCCGACTACTAAACGTCCGGACACTGTCAAGCGCGCCCGGAGTAACCTACAACAAGACCGCCTGGCACGTTTCGAGCACGTGTAGCAATGCGGCCCAACCCCAGCCCTCGTGAAATCGTGAGACCAGTACCACGCGTACATAACTACGCTCTGGAGATACCATGGGCATAGGGGGAGGGGCATGACCACGGCATGCCTAGAGTGCGGCTCAACCGCACCAGGGGCTCCCAATTGTGTCATTCTTTTTTTTCTTATTCTCAGGACTCCGTTTTCCAGAAGCCCTGTCTGGCGGTAGAATCGCCGAACTCACGATGCAACAGCCAGGGAAGCAGAAAAGCTACGTCGAGTGTCCAGGTGGTCTCTATTACGAGCAGTATACCTGTTTTACATACCATCCCGCAGCCTACCCCTGGAGGGGGACATGTTAAATAGTCCCATCCCTTGCTTATCGCACTATTTGTATCGTTCTGCTTTTATTGCAGTATCTTTTGAATAAACAATACATAGCTTCTGCTTATTATTGCATTCCTTTTTTTCCATAAATGTTCATCTATGACATGTTGCACCCGTACAACTTGGTACGGTCAATACACCAGGGGCTTTAGTACCCCAAAACATGGTGTGATAAGTCCGAACAGTTTCACAAGTGCAGCACCCCGAACTTATAGCATTATATGCATTGGCTCCGAATCATGTCTTGGGTCAATAGTTGGGTTTGCCCGGTTCACATGTTTTGGTACCTTACATTCCGTTATATCGGCTAAGGTAGCGCTGGGAGAACCACTGCGATTGTGCCCCGGTTGAGCTGGGTTGAGCACCTCAGTGGAGAAAGCTAAAACTGACCGTCATGATAGGGCGAGAATTGGTCGCTGTTCGAGAGGTTTTTCGGCTCCCTAAAGACTCATGCCGCTTAGAGCGAGGAGTCGGCATTGTCCGGCCAAGGCATGGATAGCGCCCCGAACTCGGTCTTCCGAATACCAGGGGCTTCGCTGAAATTTAAAATTATAGAATTCTATGGCTAAGTGAGAGTGTTCAAGCATTATAGTCCGGTTGCCTCGTTCATCGTGTTGAACGCCTCCCTCGAAGGACCCAAGAATGGGAACAAGAGTGCTCAAGTTTATCCCGAACACCCCAACACTCGTGGCATGGGGGCTGAAGCCAACGACTCGCCATCTCTCAAATTTGATAAACGGCCGCACAGAAGGTAATTTTCGGTGTCAAAACCGGCGGATCTCGGGTAGGGGGTCCCGAACTGTGCGTCTATGCGGATGGTAACAGGAGACAAGGGACACGATGTTTTTACCCAGGTTCGGGCCCTCTCGGTGGAGGTAAAACCCTACTCCTGCTTGATTAATATTGATGATATGGGTAGTACAAGAGTAGATCTACCACGATATCAAGGAGGCTAAACCCTAGAAGCTAGCCTATGGTATGATTGTTGTTCGTCCTACGGACTAAAACCCTCCGGTTTATATAGACACCGGAGAGGGCTAGGGTTACACAGAGTCGGTTACAATGGTAGGAGATCTACATATCCGTATCGCCAAGCTTGCCTTCCACGCCAAGGAAAATCCCATCCGGACACGGGACGGAGTCTTCAATCTTGTATCTTCATAGCCTTGGAGTCCAGCCAAAGATGATAGTTCGGCTATCCGGACACCCCCTAGTCCAAAACTCCCTCAGTAGCCCCTGAACCAGGCTTCAATGACGACGAGTCCGGCGCGCATATAGTCTTTTGCATTGCAAGGCGGGTTCCTCCTCCGAATAATTCATAGAAGATTTTGAACACCAGGATAGTGTCCGGCTCTGCAAAATAAGTTCCACATACCACCGTAGAGAGAATAATATTTACACAAGTTCAATCTGCTGATGTATTTCGCGGCATAACGTCACACCACGGCCAAGCCTTTATTCAAATTGTTTTTATTGTTCCACCTCAGCGCGTTTAGCGAAGCGGTTTCCTTGGCACGTCTTGTCGAAGCAGAGATCGTGTCCCCTTATTCCGGGATTCTCATCAATACGGGCGTGGGTAACCCAACCGCGCCATTGATTATGGCGCTTGGGAGATAAGCGAGTTTTATCAGCCTGGTGGGGACGCATAGTTCCGTCCGTCCATATAAGGGGATAAGGATCCACCTTTTTACCCACGCCTTCTTCCTCCTTTGCCTATCCATTTCCGCGCACTCTGGCTCCAGCGCCCAAGCCCGCACATCTCGCCTCGACCTTCTCCAACCATGTCCGGAGCGGGAGGAAAGTGGATGGCCTCCTCTGTTATGGAGGGGCATATCAAAAGGCTGCGCAAGGCCGGATACTTGTCCGGCGACATTGCGCATCGGCTCTCCGATGAGGGGCAGCTCATCCCCACCCCCAGGCCCCATGAGAGGGTGGTGTTCCTTCCCCATTTCCTCCACGGACTAGGCTTCCCACTCCACCCATTTGTCTGGGGGCTCATGTTCTACTATGGCCTGAATTTCCATGATCTGGCCCCAAATTTCATCCTCAACATTTCAGCGTTCATCATCGTGTGCGAGGCCTTCCTCTGCATCCAGCCCCACTTCGGCTTATGCTGAAGACTTTTAATGTCAAGCCGAAGGTAGTGGGCGGCCGCCAAGCGGAGTGCGGAGGCACCATGGTGGGCAAGATGCCCAATGTCACATGGCTCGAAGGTGCCTTCATGGAAACCATCAAAGGGTGGCATCGGGGTGGTTCTACATCACCGAGCCGCGTGACCCCGAATGGGCAGCGGCCCCCGAATTCAGATTTGGCATCCCCACACGGCTCACCTCCTGGAAAGAAAAGGGCCTGACATGGGGCAATTTGGAAGAGCTGATCGGACTCCAAGCCTGCGACCAGAAGCTAGTGAACAAGAAGCTCAAGCTTGTCAACATAGTCCAGGTCATGCTCATCCACCGGATTCTCCCGTGCCAACAACGGCCTTTCAATTTGTGGGAGTTCGATCCGGCACAGCACCAGACCTTGAGTAGGCTTTTCGACACTACGTACGAAGATGCCTGGAAGGTGCTGTTCAAGGGCGCCGAGGCCCCCGCATCCGCTACCGAGGATCACGGATTTAGCTCGCAGCGTCAAGCTGGCGAGGTAAGCTATTTTACCCTTCACGGGACACTTGTTTTCCATAGTTTGACTCTATGCGGGATCTAAACTCCCTCTCCTTTGACAGGACTGGCTGAAGAAGGCCGAGCAGGCTAACTGTCTGGCTCCTTTGCCAGAAGACCCAGCGGACGCCCGCTTGACGGGGCTGCTGGTCCCAGCACCTCACGTGGTGCCGGAGAAGAAGGCCAAGAAGAAGGCCACGGGAACTCGAAAGAGTTCCCGTTGTCTAGTGTTATCAGACTCATCATCTGACGACTCCGAGGTGGACTCCTCCCGTGAAGACGAGGAGGAGTAGAAAGAAGCTTCTCCCCCAACGGGGGGAGAGAAGAAAAGGAAGGCCTCCCCAACTGGGGAGGCCGAAGGGTCCAAGAAGGGAAGAACCTTTCCTCCGGACTACTCCACCAATGCCAACGACGGCGAAGAGGAGTGGCCCTCGAGGGCCAAGCCCCTGGCGAGATTGTAAGTGTCCAGACTCCATAATAATTTATGATTTCTCCTTTGTCGCATAGTGTCTTCTAACGCCGAATACAACCCTGTAGCCCGCCCAAGGACGATCTCCCCGCTTCATCAAGCGGGTCCCTGGGTTCGTTGGATGTGAATAGTACTTCACATCCGACCGCCTCCTCCCCTCATGATGTAGAAGACGCCGAGGTGGGGCCCCAGAAGGGGCCCAGCCAGGAGGAGGTGGTCCTGGAGGCGCCGCAAGGCGACCTTCCGGACTTTGGGCGAAAAGAGGGCGGAACCTCCGAGGGTTCCAAGTTCGGCCCCGTGCCGGACTCCGTATCAGAACCTGCAGTGGTTCCGGAGTCCGGCGGGCGGCCCCTTTGTCAGAAGGGCGAGACTGCGACGCCGGTGGCCTCCGTCCAACCGGAGGCGCCGGATAATTTGCTGGAGGCGCTCAACGGCGCTTCCATCGACGAGGAGCACCATACTTTTATGAGTGCGGTGATCCAGAAAGTTTAGTCTGCCAAGAGCGGGCTGACTGAAGCCTGTACCAGCCTTCTAACCGGCTTCGAGGTAAGTAATTTAAGATGTGTAGAAATAGTACTGCATAGACAGTAGCACCTGATGCTCGGTTTGGTGTTCGAAAATAAAAGCCGAACTGAGGATCTTAAAAGATATACGCAGGAGTCTAACACAAATATGTCAATATGGGACTGCAGGCTGCGCTGCTAACCTCTGCCGCACTGACTGCAGAGGTCAATGCATTGAAGTAGAGCCTCGAGCAGTCCGAGAACGAGCTCGGCCTTGCCAAGAAGCAGCTCGAGGACAAGGAAGGTAAGTAATACCATATTAAAGTAGTACCTTATAGAAAAGGATTTGGTTGCAATAAATGATAGGAATAACATGGGTATTGCAGGGGCCACGAACAAGGTGGAGACCCTGAAGGAGGCGGTGTCCAAGGCCGAAAGCAATGCGGCCTTGGAGCGCACCGAGCGGGAGAAGCAGGAGGTGCGGGGGGCAGAGGTGCGGCAAGAGCTCCAGGTTCTCATTGAGAAACATGAGAGTTTGGAGCGTGACTCGAAGACTCAAGAGCCCGAGCTTGCCTTGGCTCTTGAGAGTGCCAAAGCCGCTAAGGCCGAAGCCCAGAAGGCCCTCCAAGAGATAGAGGCGATAAAGAAGATAGCGGCGGGTAAGGCATTCTTTATGCAAAGCAAGCATATAAAAGTGAATTATGTGTTACTTACCCGAATCCGGAGCTCTCCAGGAGCTTTCACCGATCTGCCCCGTAGTGTGTCTGATGCTACCGCATTCTATCGGACCGAGGAGGGGAGCTCAACGGAAAAGGTGTTCTAGTCTCAATATGCTGAGGCCGGACATCCGGTGCCCCTTAGCGACCATCTGAAGCAGCTGGTCGAGCTCCACAAGGTGGCCGAACAGGCCATGAAGGGCCTAATAGTTCAGCTGTGGCCTAAGGAAGCCATGCCTGGGAGCTACTTCGGTCTGGTGCGGCGGCTGGTGGACGCCTGTCCATGGATTGAAGTCATCAAGCACTCCGCCTGCATTGAGGGTGCCCGTCGGGCCCTTGCCCATGCGAAAGTTCACTGGGGCAAGATGGACACCGAAAAGCTTGTGACGGACGCGCCACCGCCAGGCAAGGAGTATCACACGCCCGAGATGTATTATAAGGGTGTCCTGAAGGGTGCCCGCATTATAGCAGGTGAATGCTCCAAAGATGTAATTTTTGAGTAGACTCGCATTTTGTTATCATGTGCGCTGAAAACTTTGTTCATATGCGCTAAGCAACGCTTGTTAATTTAAAATATTACCTTCTATGCGGCCATTTATCAAATTTGAGAGATGGCAAGTCGTCGGCTTCAGCCCCCATGCCACGAGTGCAGGGGTGTTCAGGATAAACTTGAGCGCTCTTTTTACCATTTTTGGGTCCTTCCAGGGAGGCGTTCAACACAACGAACGAGGCATCCGGACTTATAATGCTTGAACACTCCCACTTAGCCATAGAATTCTATAATTTTAAATTTCGGTGAAGCCCCAAGTGTTCAGAAGGCTGAATTCGGGGCGCTATCCACGCCTGGGCCGGACAAAGCCGGCTCCTCGATCTAAGCGGCATAAGTCTTTAGGGACTTGAAAAAACCTCTCGAACAGCGACCGGCTCTCGCCCCATCATGACGGTCAGTTTTAGCTTTCTCCACTGAGGTGCTCCAACCAGCTCAACTGGGGCATAATCGCAGTGGTTCTCCCAGCGCTACCTTAGCCGATATAGCGGAACGTATGGTACCAAAACATGGGAGCCGGGCAAACCCAACTATTGACCCAAGACATGATTCGGAGCCGATGCATATAATGCTATAAGTTCAGGGTGCCGCACTTGTGAAAGTGTTCGGACTTATCACACCATACTTTGGGGAACTTAAGCCCCTGGTGTATTTGGCCGTACCAAAGCGTATGGGTGCAACATGTCATAAGTGAACATATATAAAAAGGTAATGCAATGATAGGCAAAAAGCGATGCATTGTTTATTCAAAAAATACTGCAATGGAAAGAAAACGATACAAAGACTATTTAACATGTCACCCTCCAGGGGTAGGCTGCGGAATGGTGTGCAAAACAAGTATAATGCTCGTAATGGACACCACCTGGATACTCGACGTAGCTTTTCTGCTTCCCTGGCTGTTGCATCGTGAGTTCGGCAAGTCTACGGCCGGACAGGGCTTCTGGAAAACGGAGTCCTGAAAATAAGAAGAAAGAAAAAATGACACAATTGGGAGCCCTTGGTGTGGTTGAGCCGCACTCTGGGCATTCCATGGTCGTGCCCCTCCCCCCGTGCCCATGGTATCTCCAGAGCATAGTTATGTACGTGTGGTACCGGTTTCGCGATTATGCGAGGGCTGGGGTTGGGGCCGCATTGCTACGCATGCTCGGAACGTGCTAGGTGTTCGTGTTGTAGGTTACTCCGGGCGCGCATGATGGTGTCCAACCGCTTAACAGCCGGACTCGAGAACTTCCTTAAGAGGTTGCTTTGTACTTCCGCCGCGAGAGCCGCTGTATGCTCCTCTGTTCGGAGAGAGCGTTCGGTGTTTCCATTGACCGTAATGACTCCTCGAGGGCCTGGCATCTTGAGCTTGAGGTATGCGTAGTGCGGCACCACATTGAACTTTGCAAATGCGGTTCGTCCGAGCAGTGCATGATAGCCACTGCGGAACGGGACTATGTCGAAGATTAACTCCTTGCTTCGAAAGTTATCCGGGGATCCGAAGACCACTTCAAGTGTAACTGAGCCTGTACAATTGACCTCTACACCTGGTATGACGCCTTTGAAGGTCGTCTTTGTGGGTTTAATCCTTGAGGGGTCTATGCCCATCTTGCGCACTGTATCCTGGTAAAGCAGGTTCAGGCTGCTTCCGCCGTCCATCAGGACTCTAGTGAGGTGAAATCCGTCGACGATTGGGTCTAAAACCAATGCGGTGAATCCGCCATGGCGGATACTAGTGGGGTGGTCCCTTCGATCAAAAGTGATTGGGCAGGAGGACCACGGATTGAACTTTGGGGCGACTGGCTCCATCGTGTATACATCCCTAAGTGCACGCTTCCGCTCCCTTTTGGGTATGTGGGTTGCGTATATCATGTTCACCGTCCGCACTTGTGGGGGGAAAACCTTGTGTCCTCTATTGTTCGGTGGCCGGGTCTCTTCCTCGTCATCGCTATGCAGCCCCTTGTCATTGTTTTCGGCAATTAACTTGCCTGCCTGCTTGAACACCCAACAATCCCTGTTGGTGTGATTGGCTGGCTTTTCGGGGGTGACGTGTATCTGGCACAAGCGATCGAGTATCCGGTCCAAATTGGACGGGCCCACAGTGGTGCTTTTGAACGGCTTTTTCCGCTGACCGGGTTTAGAGCCTCTGAATCCGGCGTTGACTGACGTATCTTCAGTATTATCGCCGTTGATGCGGCGCTTGTGCTTATTGCGACGCGACCTGCCATTGCTGTCCTTGGTATCCAAACTGCCAGAGTTTTTGGTCACGCTATTACTGCGAGCTAGCCAGCTGTCCTCTCCCACGCAGAAGCGGGTCATGAGCGATGGGAGGGCTGCCATGGATTTCGGTTTTTTCTGTCCTAGGTGCCGGGTAAGCCACTCGTCACGGATGTTATGTTTGAAGGCTGCAAGGGCCTCTGCATCCGAGCAGTCGATGATTTGATTTTTCTTGGTTAAGAACCGTGTCCAGAATTGTCTGGCCGATTCGTCTGGCTGCTGAATTATGTGGCTTAGGTCATCGCCGTCTGATGGTCACACATATGTGCCCTAGAAGTTATCAAGGAATGTGTCTTCCAGGTCTTCCCAACACCCAATTGATTCTGCTGGCAAGCTGTTGAGCCAATGCCGAGCTGGTCCTTTAAGATTGAGTGGGAGGTATTTGATGGCGTGTAGATCATCACCGCGGGCCATGTGGATGTGAAGGAGATAGTCCTTGATCCAAACCGCAGGATCTGTTGTGCCATCGTATGATTCAATTTTTACGGGTTTAAAACCCTCAGGGATTTGATGATCCATTACTTCGTCTGTGAAGCATAGTGGGTGTGTGGCGCCTCTGTATTGGGCTATATCACGACGCAACTCAAACGAGCTTTGTCTACTGTGTTCGGCCCGGCTAGAATTGTTGTATCCGGCGCGACGGTTATCGTCACGTATCGTGGGGCGCCCACGCGATCCGTAGATCGATCTTCTTTGTCTTGCCTTATCCTCCAATATGTCTCGTAAGTCCGGCACATTCCCTCGTGGCTTTGTACTTTTCGAGCGATGCCGGAGTGCGGTTTTAGTGGAGGGCCTAGAGACCTCTCTGTCGCGGCCACGAGGTGACCGGTCGGCCGTATTGTGCGCTGGTGATGTAAGTTTGTGTGCTTCCTCCTCTAATCGGGGTAGCAGCTAGAGTTTAGGGTAGCTTTTGGAGGGGCATTCGAGTTCATGTTCTTCGGCCGCAAGGACTTCAGTCCATCTGTCGGCTAGCAAGTCTTGGTTAGCTCTAAGTTGTTGCTGCTTTTTCTTGAGGCTGCTTGCCGTGGCCATAAGCCTGCGTTTGAAACGCTCTTGTTCGACGGGATCCTCAGGCACGACAAATTCGTCGTTGTCGAGGCTTGCCTCGTCTCCAGAGGGGGGCATATAATTATCGTCCTCTACCTCTCTGTCTGCCGCTCTATCATGAGGGCTGGTTTCTCCATCCTCCTGTGTTGAATCTTGCTGGAGGGGGTTGTCCTCAGCACTGTCCATGGTGCTATTGTCTCCGGTGCCGGAATCTCCATTTTTGATGTGGCGGGATTTAGAGCGGCGCCGCTGACGCTGGCGCTTGGGCTGTTTCTTGGAGGGGTCATCCTCCGTTGTTCCATCGCCATTCCCATCCTTTGGGATGTCCACCATGTATATGTCGTATGACAAGGTGGTCTTCCAGTGCCCCGTAGGCACTGGTTCTTGGACGTCTCCGGCATCGTCGTCCATACCGTCGATGTCTTCGGAATCGAAGTCTAGCATGTCGGTTAAGTCATCGACAGTGGCTACGAAGTGGGTGGTGGGTGGGTTTTGAATTTCTTCGTCGTCCGCATCCCAACCATCCTGACCGTAATCCGGCCAGGGCTCTCCTGATAAAGAGAGACACTTTAGCGAATTCAGGATGTTGCCAAAAGGTGAGTGCTGAAAGATGTCCGCAGCGGTGAACTCCATGATCGGCGCCCAATCGTATTCGATTGGCAGGGGCGCGGAAGGTTTGGGGTCCGGAGAGGAGTCCGGCACCTTGGAGTCACGAGCTTCACAGGGGACAGGGTCGCTATTCGGCTCTATCGCCGCAGAGGTAGCAGCCCCCGAGGCGGTGTCCAGCCACCTATCCTCGATCGGCGCAGTCGGCTCCGAGCTAAGGGTCGGAGCGGACTCTTGTGCGGCCCCTAGGGCACTGTCCGGCAGCAGAGCTAGATCATGCCCATCGTGACAGTGCGGCGTGCTCAGCTGTGGCTCGAATCCGTCGAAGATCAAGTCTCCGTGGATGCCAGCCGTATAGTTTAGATTTCCAAATCTGACCTGATGGCCAGGGGCGTAGATTTCGATCTGCTCCAGATAGCCAAGCGAATTGGCCCGCAGTGCAAATCCGCCGAATACGCAGATCTGTCCTGGGAGAAAAGTGTCACCCTGGACCGTGTTGTCGTTGATGATCGAAGGAGCCATCGGGCCTATAGATGACGACACAGAGGAACTCTCAATGAAAGCACCAATGTCGGTGTGAAAACCGGCGAATCTCGGGTAGGGGGTCCCGAACTGTGCGTCTAGGCGGATGGTAACAGGAGACAAGGGACACGATGTTTTTACCCAGGTTCGGGCCCTCTCGGTGGAGGTAAAACCCTACTCCTGCTTGATTAATATTGATGATATGGGTAGTACAAGAGTAGATCTACCACGAGATCAAGGAGGCTAAACCCTAGAAGCTAGCCTATGGTATGATTGTTGTTCGTCCTACGGACTAAAAGCCTCCGGTTTATATAGACACCGGAGAGGGCTAGGATTACACAGAGTCGGTTACAATGGTAGGAGATCTACATATCCGTATCGCCAAGCTTGCCTTCCACGCCAAGGAAAATCCCATCCGGACACGGGACGGAGTCTTCAATCTTGTATCTTCATAGTCTTGGAGTCCGACCAAAGATGATAGTTCGGCTATCCGGACACCCCCTAGTCCAGGACTCCCTCGGTAATATTTTAAATTAACAAGCGTTGCTTAGCGCATACGAACAAAGTTTTCAGCGTACAGGATAACAAATGCGAGTCTACTCAAAAATTACATCTTTGGAGCATTCACCCGCTATAAGGCGAGCACCCTTCAGGACGCCCTCATAGTACATCTCGGGCTTGCAATACTCCTTGCCCGACGGTGGCGCGTCCATCACAAGCTTCTCGGCGTCCATCTTGCCCCAGTGCACTTTAGCACGGGCAAGGGCCCGACGGGCACCTTCAATGCAGACGGAGCGCTTGATGACTTCAATCCATGAACAGGCCTCCACCAGCCCCCGCACCAAACCGAAGTAGCTCCTAGGCATGGCTTCTTTAGGCCACAGCCGAACTATGAGGCCCTTCATGGCCTGTTCGGCCACCTTGTGGAGCTCGACCAGCTGCTTCAGCTGGTCGCTCAGGGGCACCGGATGTCCGGCCTCAGCATATTGAGACCAGAACAACTTTTCTGTCGAGCTCCCCTTCTCGGCTCGGTAGAATGCGGCAGCATCGGACACACTACGGGGCAGATCTGCGAACGCTCCTGGAGAGCTCCGGATTCGGGTAAGTAACAGATAATTCACTTTAACATGCTCGCTTTGCATGAAGAATGCCTTACCCGCCGCTATCTTTTTTATTGCCTCAATCTCCTGGAGGGCCTTCTGGGCTTCGGCCTTAGCGGCTTTGGCACTCTCAAGAGCCAAGGCGAGCTCGGACTCTCAAGTCTTCGAGTCACGCTCCAAACTCTCGTGTTGTTCCACGAGAGCCTGGAGCTCTTGCCGCACCTCCGCCACCCGTGCCTCCTGCTTCTCTCGCTCGGTGCGCTCCACGACCGCACTGTTTTCGGCCTTGGACACCGCTTCTTTCAGGGTCGCCACCTCGTTCATGGCCCCTGCAATACTCACGTTATTCCTGTCATTTTTTGCAACCAAATCCTTTCTATAAGGTATTACTTTAATAAGGTATTACTTACCTTCCTTGTCCTCGAGCTGCTTCTTGGCAAGGCCGAGCTCGTTTTTGGACCGCTCCAGGCTCTCCTTCAATGCATTGACCTCCGCAGTCAGTGCGGCAGAGGTCAGCAGCGCAGCCTGCATTCCCATATTGACATATTTATGTTAGACTCCTGCGTATATCTTTTTAGATCCTCAGCTCGGCTTTTCTTTCCAAACACTGAACTAAGCATCAGGGGCTACTATCTATGCGGTAATATTCTTACATATCTTAAAAACTTACCTCAAAGCCTGTTAGAAGGCTGGTACAGGCTTCAGTCAGCCCGCTCTTGGCAGACTGAACTTTCTGGATCACCGCACTCATGATAGTACGGTGCTCCTCATCGATGGAGGCACCATTAAGCGCCTCTAGCAAGCTGTCCGGTGCCTCCGGTTGGACGGAGGCCACCGGCGTCGCAGTCTCGCCCTTCTTACGAAGGGGCTGCCTGCCGGACTTCGGAACCACTGTAGGTTCCGGTACGGAGTCCGGCACAGGGCCGGACTTAGAGCCCTCTGGGGTTTTGCCCCCTTTGCGCCCGATGTCCGGGAAGTCGCCTTGCGGCGCCTCCAGGACCACCTCCTCCTGGTTGGGCCCCTTTTGGGACTCCACCACGGTGTCGTCTGCGTCACGAGGGGAGGAGGCGGTCGGGAGTGAAGTGCTATTCACATCCGACGAATCCAGGGAGCCGCTCGACGAAGCGGGAAGCTCGTCCTTGGGCGGGCTACATGGTTGTATTCGGCGTTAGAAGACACTATGCGACAAATGAAACGCCATGAATTATTCTGGTATCCGGACACTTACGATGTCGCCAGGGGCTTAGCCCTTGGTGACCACTCCTCTTCGTCGTCGGCGGCATTGGTGGAGTAGTCTGAAGGAAGGGTCCTTCCCTTCTTGGACCCTCCGGCCTCCCCAATTGGGGAGGCCTTCCTTTTCTTCTCTTCCCCCGCTGGGGGAGAAGCCTCTTTTTTCTCCTCCTCGTCTTCGCGGGAGGAGTCCTCCTCGGAGTCATCGGACGATGACTCCGATAACACCTGATGCCGGGAACTCTTTCGGGTTCCCGTGGCCTTCTTCTTCGCCTTCTTCTCTGGCACCACGTAAGGCGCCGGAGCCAGCAGCCCCGTTAATTGGGCGTCCGCTGGGTCTTCTGGCAAGGGAGCCGGATAGTTAACCTGCCCGGACGTCTTTTGATAGGCCTGTCAAAGGTAAAGGGAGTTTAGATCCTGCATAGAGTCAAACTATGGAAAATAAGCGTCCTGTAAAGGGTAAAATAGCTTACCTCGCTGGCTTGACGCTGCGAGCTGAATTCGCGATCTTCGGTAGCGGATGCGGGAGCCTCGGTGCCCTTGAATAGCACCTTCCAGGCATCTTCGTACGTAGTGTCGAAGAGCCTGCTCAAGGTTTGGCGCTGTGCTGGATCAAACTCCCACAAATTAAAGGCCCGTTTTTGGCACGGGAGGATCCGGCGGATGAGCATGACCTGGACTACATTGACGAGCTTGAGCTTCTTGTTCACCAAGGTTTGGACGCGGGATGGGAGTCCGGTCAGCTCCTCCGAATCACCCCATGATAGGCCCTTCTCTTTCCAAGAGGTGAGCCGTGTAGGGAAGCCAGATCGAAATTTGGGGGCCGCTACCCATTTAGGGTCTTGCGGCTCGGTGATGTAGAACCACCCCGATTGCCACCCCTTTATGGTCTCCACAAAGGAGCCCTCGAGCCATAGGATGTTGGGCATCTTGCCCACCATGGCACCTCTGCACTCCGCTTGGCGGCCGCCCACTACCTTCGGCTTGACATTGAAGGTCTTGAGCCATAAACCGAATTGGGGCTGGATGCAGAGGAAGGCCTCGCACATGACGATGAACACCGAGATGTTGAGGATGAAATTCGGGGCCAGATCATGGAAATCTAGGCCGTAGTAGAACATTAGCCCCCGGACAAATGGGTGAAGTGGAAAACCTAGTCCGCGGAGGAAGTGGGTGAGGAACACCACCCTCTCATGGGGCCCGAGGGTGGGGATGAGCTGCCCCTTGTCGGGGAGTCGATGCGCGATGTCGCTGGACAAGTATCCAACCTTTCGCAGCCTTTTGATGTGCCCCTCCGTGACGGAGGAGGCCATCCACTTGCCTCCCGCTCCGGACATGGCTGGGGAAGGTTGAGGCGAGATGTGCGGACTTGGGCGCTGGAGCTCGAGTGCGTGGAAATGGATAAGCAAAGGAGGAAGAAGGCGTAGGTAAAAAGCTGGATCCTTATCCCCTTATATGGATGGACGAAACTATGCGTCCCCACCATCATGGTAAAACTCGCTTATCTCCCAAGCGCCGTAATCAATGGCGCGGTTGGGATACCCATGCCCGTATTGATGAGAATCCTGGAATAAGGGGACATGATCTCTGCTTTAACAAGACGTGCCAAAGAAACCGCCTCGCTAAACACGCTGAGGTGGGACAGTAAAAACGATTCCAATAAAGGCTTGGCCGTGGTGTGGTGTCATACCGTAGAATACGTCAGCAGATCGAATTTGTGTAAAGATTATTCTCTCTATGGTGGTATGTGGAACTTATTTTGCAGAGCCGGACACTATCCTTGTGTTCAAAATCTTCTATAAAGTATTCGGAGAAGGAACCCGCCTTGCAATGCAGAAGACAATATGCATGCCGCACTCGTCGTCATTGAGGCCTGGTTCAGGGGCTACTGAGGGAGTCCTGGACCAGGGGGTGTCCGGATAGCCGAACTATCACCGTTGGCCGGACTCCTGGACTATGAAGATACAAGATTGAAGACTCCGTCCCGTGTCCGGATGGGACTTTCCTTGGCATGGAAGGCAAGCTTGGCGATACGGATATGTAGATCTCCTACCATTGTAACCGACTCTGTGTAACCCTAGCCCTCTCCGGTGTCTATATAAACCGGAGGGTTTTAGTCCGTAGGGCGAACAACAATCATACCATAGGCTAGCTTCTAGGGTTTAGCCTCCTTGATCTCGTGGTAGATCTACTCTTGTACTACCCATATCATCAATATTAATCAAGCAGGAGTAGGGTTTTACCTCCATCGAGAGGGCCCGAACCTGGGTAAAAACATCGTGTCCCTTGTCTCCTGTTACCATCCGCCTAGACGCACAGTTCGGGACCCCCTACCCGAGATCCGCCGGTTTTGACACCGACAGGTAGTCTCCTTATAAAATGGTTTATGGAAAAGCTTGTCATTTGCCTCTTGAGTTAGAACACAAAGCATATTGGGCAATTAAAGAACTCAACTATGATTTCAAATGCTGGTGAAAAGAGGTTATTTGATATTAGCTCATTAGATGAATGGAGAACCCAAGCTTATGAAAATGCCAAGTTATTTAAAGAAAAAGTTAAAGGATGGCATGATAAAAGAATCCAAAAGCATGAGTTCAAAGTTGGAGAATATGTTCTTTGTGCAACTCTCATTTCAGATTCTTTGCAGGAAAACTCCTCTCCAAATGGGAAGGAGCCTATGTTATCGAGGAGGTTTATCGATCTGGAGCTATCAAAATAAATAATGCGGAAGGTACTAACCTGAAGGCTGTTAATGGGCAATGAATAAAACATTATATCTCAGGTACGCCCATAAATGTTGAAAGCAATATTATTCGAACTATGACAACAAGCCCTAGATGGCATCAAAAGCTATCTCCTCAATCCGCCAGTCCTGGCTGCGCCGATACCAGGGAAGGAGCTTATACTCTACACCACGGCCAACTATGACATATGAAGAACACATAAAAGAAACCTTTCAGAACACTCCAAAATCGTGAAAAAGAGGAGGTACATGATAAGGTAAGTAAACGGACTCTGAAAACTCTGCAAAAATATTTTTTGAAAGTTTTGAAATATTTATAAAATTTGGAAAATAAGAAACTACCAGGAAGGTGACCCTAGTGGGCACAAGACACCCGGGCGTGTCTGGCTTGCCAGGCGCACCCAGGTGGGTTGTGCCCACCTCGGGTACCTTCCGGACTCTGTTTTTCTTTTGTTTGCTTGTTTCCCAAGATAAAAAATCTTTATATACCCCTCAAACCTTTTGACCTCCATATCGCGGAGAAATCTCATGTTTTATTTTCTCACTGTTTTCTGTCAGATATGTCAAGCCGTGCATCATGTCTTCTTCTTCTTCCTCTAACACCGTGGAAGAGGATGCTTGGTTGATGAAGATCGAGGTGAAGAGGGAAGTGTTGGGGAACGTAGTAATAATTCAAAATTTCCTACATGTCACCAAGATCAATCTAGGATATGCTAGCAACGAGAGAGAGAGGGAGTCCATCTTCATACCTCTTGAAGATCGTGCAAACGGAAGCGTTACAAGAACGCGGTTGATGGAGTCGTACTCGCAGTGATTCAAATCGCGGAAGATCCGATCTAGCGCCGAACAGACGGTGCCTCCGCATTCAACACATGTACAGCCCGGGGATGTCTCCTCCTTCTTGATCCAACAAGGTGAGAGGAGAAGTTGAGGTAGAGCTCTGGCAGCATGACAGCGTGGTGGTGGAGCTAGTGGTATTCCTGCAGGGCTTCGCCAAGCACTACGGAGGAGGAGGAAGAGTTGGAGGAGGGAGGGGCTACGCCAGGGAAGGGGTGCTGCAGCCCTCCCACCCTCCCTCTATTTATAGGGTGAAGGGGAGAGGGGGGCGGCCCCTCTAGATCCCATCTAGAGGGGGGCGGCGGCCAGGAGGGGGAGACTTGCCCCCCAAGCAAGGTGGAGGCGCCTCCCTCTCCTAGGGTTTCCAAACCCTAGGCGCCTTGGGACCTTGGGGGGAGCACCAGCCCACTAGGGGCTGGTTCCATTCCATATTCAGCCCATTAAGTCCCTCGAGGCAGGTGGCCCCACCCGGTGGACCTCCGGACACCTTTCGGTGGTCCCGGTACAATACATAACCCCCGAAACCATTCCGGCGACTGAAACTGGACTTCCCATATATAAATCTTCACCTACGGACCATTCCGGAACTCCTCATGACGTCCGGGATCTCATCTGGGACTCCGAACAACCTTCGGTAACCACATACAATTTCCCATAACAACTCTCGCGTCACCGAACCTTAAGTGTGTAGATCCTACGGGTTCGGGAACCATGTAGACATGACCGAGACGTTCTCCGGCCAATAACCAACAGCGGGATCTGGATACCCATGTTGGCTCCCACATGTTCGACGATGATCTCATCGGATGAACCACGATGTCGGGGATTCAATCAATCCCGTATACAATTCCCTTTGTCCACCGGCATGTCACTTGCCCGAGACTCGATCGTCGGTATCCCAATACCTCGTTCAATCTCGTTACCGGTAAGTCTCTTTACTCGTTCCGTAATGCATGATCCCGTGGCTAAATCATTAGTCACATTGAGCTCATTATGATGATGCATTACCGAGTGGTCCCAGAGATACCTCTCCGTCATACGGAGTGACAAATCTCAGTCTCCATTCGTGCCAACCCAACAGACACTTTCGGAGACACTTGTAGTGCACCTTTATAGCCACCCAGTTACGTTGTGACATTTGGGACACCCAAAGCATTCCTACGGTATCGGGGAGTTGCACAATCTCATGGTCTAAGGAAATGATACTTGACATTAGAAAAGCTCTTAGCAAACAAACTACACGATCTTGTGCTATGCTTAGGATTGGGTCTTGTCCATCACATCATTCTCCTAATGATGTGATCCCGTTATCAATGACATCCATTGTCCATGGTCAGGAAACCATGACCATCTATTGATCAATGAGCTAGTCAACTAGAGGCTCACTAGGGACATGTTGTGGTCTATGTATTCACACATGTATTACGGTTTCCAGTTAACACAATTATAGCATGAACAATAGACAATTATCAAGAACGAGAAAATATAATAATAACCATTTTATTATTGCCTCTAGGGCATATTTCCAACAGTCTCCCACTTGCACTAGAGTCAATAATCTAGTTCACATCACTATGTGATTGTAATGAATCCAACACCCATGGTGTTTGATCATATCTCGCTTGTGAGAGAAGTTATTAGTCAACGGGTCTGAACCTTTCAGATCCGTGTGTGCTTTACAAATCTATATGTCATCTTGTAGATGCAGCTACCACGCGCTATTTGGAGCTATTTGAAATAACTGCTCTACTATATGAATCCGGTTTACTACTCAGCGTCATCCAGATTAGTGTCAAAGTTTGCATCGACGTAACCCTTTACGATGAACTCTTTTACCACCTCCATAATCAAGAAAATTCCTCAGTCCACTAGTTACTAAGGATAAATTTGACGGTTGTCCTTTGATCTATTCCTGGATCACTCTTGTACCCCTTGACTGACTCATGGCAAGGCACACTTCAGGTGCAGTACACAGCATAGCATACTGTAGACCCTACGTCTAAAGCATAGGGGACGACCTTCATCCTTTCTCTCTCTTCTCTCGTGGTCATGTCTTGAGTCTTACTCAATACTCACACCTTATAACACAGCCAAGAACTCCTTCTTTGCCGATCTATTTTGAACTCCTTCAAAATCTTGTCATGGTATGTGTTCATTTGAAAGTACTATTAAGCATTTTTGATCTATCCTTATAGATCTTGATGCTCAATGTTCAAGTAGCTTAATCTAGATTTTCCATTAAAAAACACTTTTCAAATAACCCTATATGCTTTCCAAAAATACTACATCATTTCTGATCAACAATATGTTAAAACAACATATACTCATCAGAAATTCTATAGTGGTCCCACTCACTTCTTTGGAAACACAAGTATCTCATAAACTTTGTATAAACCCAAAATCTTTGATCATCTCATCAAAGCATACATTCCAACTCCGAGATGCTTACTCCAGTCCTTAGAAGGATTGCCGGAGCTTTGCATACTTGTTAGCATCTTTCAGGATTGACAAAACCTTCTGGTTGTATCATATACAACCTTTCCTCAAGAAAATCATTGAGGAAACAATGTTTTGACATCCTATCTGCAAGATTTCATAAATAATGCAGTAACTGCTAATATAATTCCAACAGACTCTTAGCATCGCTACGAGTGAGAAAGTCTCATCGTAGTCAACTCCTTGAACTTGTCGGAAAACATCTTAGCGACAAGTCGAGATTTCTAAATGGTGACACTGAAGGAAATATGCCCTAGAGGCAATAATAAAGTTATTATTTATTTCCTTATTTCATGATAAATGTTTATTATTCATGCTAGAATTGTATTAACCGGAAACATGATACATGTGTGAATACATAGACAAACATATAGTCACTAGTATGCCTCTACTTGACTAGCTCATTAATCAAAGATGGTTATGTTTCCTAACCATAGACATGTGTTGTCATTTGATTAATGGGATCACATCATTAGGAGAATGATGTGATTGACATGAACCATTCCATAAGCCTAGCACTTGATCGTTTAGTATGTTGCTATTGCTTTCTTCCTGACTTATACATGTTCCTGTAACTATGAGATTATGCAACTCCCGTTTACCGGAGGAACACTTTGGGTGCTACCAAACGTCACAACGTAACTGGGTGATTATAAAGGAGTACTACAGGTGTCTCCAAAGGTACATGTTGGGTTGGCGTATTTCGAGATTAGGTTTTGTCACTCTGATTGTCGGAGAGGTATCTCTGGGCCCTCTCGGTAATGCACATCACTATAAGCCTTGCAAGCAATGTAGCTAATGAGTTAGTTGTGGAATGACGCATTACGTAACGAGTAAATAGACTTGTCGGTAACGAGATTGAACTAGGTATTGGATACCGACGATCGAATCTCGGGCAAGTAACATACTGATGACAAAGGGAACAACGTATGTTGTTATGCGGTTTGACCGATAAAGATCTTCGTAGAATATGTAGGAGCCAATATGAGCATCCAGGTTCCGCTATTGGTTATTGACCGAGAATAGTTCTAGGTCATGTCTACATAGTTCTCGAACCCGTAGTGTCAGGACCCCGACTCAATGCCACATCGATCTAGCATGTAACACCTCATATCACTTTGCGGCCTCACGCACGGTATTCCCACGGGTGTCACCTTACCTTGGCTCGGGACCGTTTGCGCCTTTTGGCACACGTATATGACGGTGTCGCTAGCATCCATATGATAAGGAGCCCGGGCTGACATGGCTAGTCGTAAACCCAAAGTGGCACAGACTTACAGGGACAGGCATTCATGACCCAGCATCGAACGTGTCGGTCATCAGCGAGTGAATCCAGGCTGTAGCACTGGGCTAGCAGGACTCCGGTGAACCGGGCTGTAGCGGGCTAACAGGACTCCGGTATTCATCGCGTGACATTTCCCCGAAGGGACAGACACAGGAACGAAGAAGGACACATGCCGGCCAGCCTAAGTGTTCCGGAGTAGTAGCAAGCTACCATGGCTCGGTGGAAACACTAGGAGACATTTCCCGGTAAGAGAGGCTACTAAAGATAAACAACTAGATAGTCAGATCCCACACATATCAAGCATTTCAATAACATACACACAATATGCTCGATATGTGCAATACAACATGGCATCACAACATGACTCTACGACTCAAGTATTTATTCAATAGGCTCCGAGGAGCGAGATATTACAAACATGGGTCTCATGACCCAACAATCAGAGCATACAAATCAAAGCACAAGCGGAAGCTATCATGTCTGAGTACAGACATCTATAAATGAAAAAGGCTGAGAAGCCTGACTATCTACCAGATCCTGCCGAGGGCACAAGATCGTAGTTGAGGTATCAAGCTAAACGTCGAAGTCCACGTGGAACTACTAGCGAGACCGAAGTCTCTCTGCAAAAACATAAAATAGGCAAACGTGAGTACAAATGTACCCAGCAAGACTTACATCAGAACTATCTACATATGCATCATTATCAACAAAGGGGATGGTGGGGTTTAACTGCAGCAAGCCAGCTTTGACTCGGTGGCTATCCTGAACTACGACTGCGAGTAACTCTTTTGAGGTGGCGCACACGAGTCCACATATTCACCATATCAATACACCACTATGGATCCGCTCCCGTCTCCCTACGAGAACGCCATCCATAGCACTCACACTTATCTTGCGTATTTTAGAGTATCCACTTTCACTTGTCTATGAACTGATATAAGCAACCCAGAAGTCCTTTACCGCGGACACGGCTATTCGAATAGATGATGTTAACCCTGCAGGGGTGTACTTCTTCACACACGCTCTCACCACTTACCGCCGTTTACACGACATGTACTTGGCAACCTTCAAGCGGAAGCCCAACGTGGGTGTCGGCCACGGCCTACCTAAACACTCAAGTCTCTAGTCCAGGTTTATCGCCTATTCGGGTTCCATCCATGAGGAGATCCGGCCGGAGTTTCGCTCACAGCCCCAAACGATGTGAACAGGGTTCCCGAGACACCAAACGGGCGCCCGGTACACCGTGCCACGTGCCTACCGCATCACAGCCCACCCCTACGGTCAGCGCTGCCCACGGCCTCCAGCATACTACAAACACCAGAAACTACTTGCAACTCCTGGACAGAGGACAAGGGTGATCAAGAAGCCGAGAGGGTCCATTGGTTTCGGGCCCAATGCGTGGTAGTAGCTGAATCATGGATCACAAACACAGAACTCAGTTCCTGAGGACAGCTGCAATGAGACAACCCACCATGTACTCCTACATGGCCTCTCACCGCTACCTTTACCAAATCGTGTTCACACGCTTAGCTCACACACCGTAGGACATGTTCACACACCTCTGATTCATCCCGGATGAATCAGACCTGACTCAACTCTAAGCAGTAGCAGGCATGACAAACAAGCAAGAATGAGTAGGCACAACAGGGCTCAAACAACTCCTACTCATGCTAGTGGGTTTCATCTATTTACTGTGGCAATGACAGGTCATGCAGAGGATAAAGGGGTTCAGCTACCGCAGCAAGTAACAGATGCAACGGTGTTGTCCTAATGCATTAAAAGAGAGCAGGAGCGAGAGAGTAGGATTGTATCGGAATGAACAAGGGGGTTTTGCTTGCCTGGCACTTCTGAAGATAGCATTGAGTCTTCATCAGTGTCAACGATCGCATCATCGGTATCACGTCTATCGAGAGGGGACAAATACCGGCAACACAGAAGGGAACACAATCAATGCAATGCACAATATGATGCATGATCATGACATGGCAAAATGAATGTGTTTTGGGCTAATGCAACTAGCAACAGATTAAATGAAGTTGGTTTGAATACAAGATTCAAATTCAAACTCCATATGTGATTATTCAAATGCCATTTAATTGATTTGTGCTAAACAGCACCTATAAGTTGTTCTAACATGCATGAAAATGGTACAGATGGATTCCTTGAATTTTTCTGATAATTTTTCATATATAATTTATTTAATTTGGAGTTACGGTTGATTTTCTATGAATTTTAGAAGTTTATACAATTTTCTGGAATTTCCTGATTATTTTTAAATCCAGAAAATACTTATTGCGTCAGCCTGACATCATCATGACGTCAGAAGGTCAACTGGGTCGGCTCGGGTCAAACCTGACGTGTGGGGTCCACACGTCAGTGACACAGGGGCTAATCCCGCGTTGACCCGGGCTTTGACCCGCTACGGGGCCCACTGTCAGTGTCACAGGGTTAGTTAACAGGGTCATTAGCCCCTAACGACGACGCCACGTCAGCACGCCGGAGACCAGCCGACGGCGACCACAGAACACGGCGGGGCACGCCGGACTTGCGCTAGAGGCGTCAGTTTGGCGCGCTGAGGGCACCAGGGGATGGCCCTTGCTCCCGCGCATCCAGAGGACCGAGTGGGAGGTCGTGGGGTCGCCGGAACTCATGCCGGCGACGAGCTTTGGCGGCGATGGTGTTCGGTGGTGCTCGGGCGCGTCGCTACGGTGCATCAGTGAGCAAATGGAGAGGCTGGGCAGCACCTGCTGGACATGGGGAGCACTAAGAGCAGCTCAGTGAGGCCAGGGGAGCACGGAGGCTATGCGTGCAGCAGCAATGGCGGACGGTGGCTTCGGTGCTCGTGGGGAACGGCGCTACGGCACGGAGGGGAGCATGCTGAGTTAGGGGAGAGGGTCAGTGACTCACGACGATGACGAGGGGACGCTCGGCGAGGTCGGGGACGGTCCGGAGCCGGCGAATTTGACGAAGATGGCCGGCGGGTCCGAGGTAGAAGACGACGGCGATGGCGGTGATGCAGGGCTTCCGGAGGGCTGTGGATCGGTGGGGAGGAAGAGGGGGTCGAGGCGGAGCTCCTGGGTGCATCGGCGAGGCTAGGGGTGGCCGGTGGCCATGGGTACGGCGACGATGACGGCGAGCTCCGCTCGGTCGCGGGAGGGGAAACAGAGGAGCGAGGGGGAGGGAGGTCCAGAGAGCGAGGAAGAAGTGAGAGGGGGTCGGGGACGTCTCCGTGGCGTCGCGAGGAAGTCGGGGAGGCTGCCACGGCGAAGCAGGAGGTGGCCGGCGTCGGCGCGCGTGCGTCCAGCACGCAGCTGCTTCGGGGCGAGGGGGAGGAAGATGACTGGCAGCTGGGCTGCACAGTAACGGGCCGCGCAGAAGCTGGGCCGGCTACAGGTAAGTGGCCCAGGTACGGGTCTTTCTCTCTCTCTCCTTTTCTAATTATCTCAGTTTTCTATTATTCTGTAAATTTAGGGCTTTATTAAAAATACTCAGACACTTTCAAAAATCATGAAACTAATCATGGCTACTGTTTAGAATATATCCAACAGTAAACATTTTAGTTTATGAATATTTGAGCATTTGAAATATTTAATAGCAATTAAATGCCCAAATGCAAATACCATATAATTTAATTCAAAAATCCAGGAATAGCCTATAAATATGTTCATCATTTTTGGAAGAGGTTTTCACCTTTAACAGAAATTATGAACATTTCCAAAGGGCATTCTGGGTTATTGAAAATATTTTTATTGAACCTAGTTAAATTTCATTTGGTGCTAGGGTTTCAACAATCCCCATTTCAAATTTCTTTGGAATTTAAACATGATGGCATGATGAACAAGCAAAGTCAAGCAAGGGCTGAACTGGGGCTGTGACAACTCACCCCCACTAAACAAGAATCTCGACCCGAGATTCAAGGGTAGGGTAAGACGAAGGGAAAACGCAAACTAGTATAATCTTCACGATCCAGGTTGCGCTTCGAATGAACGTTGATTCGATCACCATCATTGTCTCGAAGTCTTGCTCTGAGAAATCCTGCCAACATGACATGGAGAGAAGAAGGAGACTCTAGAAGGGTCGATCTTCTCGAATATCGAACAACTCAGGATTAACTCACGGAATGAGACATAGCAACCTCTCTCGAGCTGAGACACTAATACATCCATGGGAATGGAGTGAAGCAGATGACGAAGGTTCACTAGGTAGACAATAATTCCACACTTAAGAAGGTGGTAAACGATTGCCAACGTAGCGAGGAGTTGAGTTGCCATGATACCATAACGATGCACCTTAGGGAAGGTGACTCGTAGAAATATCTCCTTAAGTGGCAAAAAGAATTACCTTTGATCCAAAGATCAATGAAACTCTTTAGGCCAGCCTAAGGCAATTCTCGAGCGATCGTTTGTAGGGGGTCGGTAGAATGGCATACCCGGACTTGGATGATGTGGATTACCTTGTTGAAGACAACGTAATGGATGAATTTGCTTATCACCGGAAATGGAAGAGACCCATGGTAGAATGGCACATTGGCGGTGCAAGCTGGGAACAAAATGCAAATGCTGGGAATGATTCTGGTAACTGGGGAAGAACCCAACAATAGAGAGTGAATTCACTGTTTGAGAAGGTCATAGCATTGCCGAGGGAACTGAGAGCATCCCAGTTAGTGCCGATGATAACACGTAGCGCTTGTGCGTGCTCTCAAGAACTTGAGCATTTCCATATTCATCAAGGTTTTACCAACATCCGTGTCAAGGATCCTGGCAACACAACTTGCTACCATGATGAATGATGATGGATGATGCAGATGCAAAGGAAGATAACACTTCTCAGATTTCATCCTAGCGAGGCCAAGGGAATAGAATCTGGATGATCGACCGAGAGACATTTAGCACTCCACTTCTAATGTTCTCCTTGATGTGCTAGCGTAACCCATTCATAGATATGGTTTGATAACTAGAACATCAAGTAAAAGGTCGGACTTTGGGAGCAATAGAATCCATAAGGAACAGTTACGGAGGTAAATCCTACGAAATCCTTATGGGAAGGTGGCCAACTTCTTCAATCAAGATACTACAATAATAGGTCTTTCGGTTGGGTGTGTTGGCCACGACATCCACCTTACCGGTTATCGAGGGACCAATATTATAGTTCTTGGGAAATGTTCCAACCATCATATCTGCCTGAGATTCAGATCTGGTTGGTGTCAGGATATTCCAGACTCATCAAGTCTAGGAAGAAAAATGAAAGTTTGCAACACAAATCGACGAGATGACGTTGCGGGATTCTCGGGAGGTGAACTACGATAGCAAGCTCCAAAACATGAGCTGGTTCTGCTACAAACATGTGAACACATTGTCCTAGACAAAACATTATCACATGGTAGTCTTACAACAAAACACTACCGAGTTCAGGTGGGGAACCCTCATTAATGACATCGAAGTCTCCACGCGTGGAAGTCCAAAGAGTTCACCTTGGACAGACTCCTTTATCTTTGAACAACTCAATCAGTGGCTTGGTGTGCTAGGAACACATATGGAATGAAGGTTGCAAGTCTCCAGACCACAGAATACTTCGCACGTATGCATGACTGACTTGGGATGATTCCAGAGGAAGCAAAACTAACTTTCTCAAATCCACGGCGGCAACTTTCACCAAATGCACGTGTATAAGAGGAAGTCACTCCTTTCATCAAACAAATACTTCATGAGTTAGCATGAAGAAATGCTTTCAAAAGTTTCCAACACTAGCTTAATGTTCAGCAAAATTATGAAGGAGACAAGGATGTTGTCAATGGGCACAACAACAATTCATCTGGGCTTCCTTTTAAAAGGAATTCCATAGTTAAGTGAACAAGTGATAGCATTGGTCAGACCCAAAAGATATAATGGTGTATGCTCGAGGGATCAACCACGAGTAAGACAACATTACGAATATCGTTGGTTCTGGTCTGATTGGATGATAGCCCATACTCAATCAAATGTTTGGGTAAGATAATAGATCCAACAATTGTTCACAAGGACCAATTGATGAAGATATCATCTTTCTTCAACACACACACACACACAAAAAGATATCCCTTAACATGAACTAAGTCGAACAAGCTTTTATCTTCCAACTCTCCAAGTTGTTGTTTAGCTTATCCAACTAGCTCAGGGTATCCAACACGGATTCTTGGAGAAGGGGTGGTTTACAGGAATAAACCAACTTGATCACGAACTCAACATAGCGGTCAGGTGACAACCTGGTAATACTTCTGAGAAGATATTCAGAAAATCACGAACCACCGGTATGTTACTAAGCTCGAGAACAATCTTGCTTTTCAGGGCAAGACGATATGATCAATAGAGCAAGGATTTGAAATAATCCTAACTCATCGATCGAGGAGTGAACCAGGAGAATGGACTAGGTAGCACGATCAATCTTAGAATGATGATTCACTAACCAACATGCTAAGAATGAAATTATTGTCCTTTAACTACCAAACAACGGAGTTGCTAGCAGTATTGATTTCACACATCACGACTCACTTGCCGACATTCCGGTTCCATCAACACAAAGACCGAGGAATGACTAATGATGGTGAGAAGTATCATTGTGCTAAGAGTTCATAGGATGGTGTGCAATTCCCATGACATTCTTGATATAAAGATGGTAATACTCCAAGGTAGAACAGAACAAAAGCTGGATTAGTAATTTGATCTGCGGAGCACAACTTCTTTGACCCAATCCTGGATATGGAAGAGGTACTGGAGTTTGTTTCTCCTAGTCATTCTGCGATAGAATGGCTTGACAGACCACAAGAGTAATAGGCATCGATAAACGAACGCACGCATACTCTTGACTATCAATTGATAGACGAGGGTCAGAAGACAACTAAGATGGGACAACTCAAAAGAACATATGATTTTCTGAGTTGTGGATGCATGGATTAGCATGTCGAACGAAGTTCAACATATTTCTTCCGGATAACCCATGCAGAAAGGTAGAACTGGCAGAGTCACGATTTATGAATGGAGAACTCCTCAAGAGTACTCTAATTGTGATCTTTTGATCCAATAAACATCTGCCATAAGCGGTTCATAGTATTTGGAAGAAGGAAATACCACGGACCTCGAGGACTATCGCAAAGTTACTAATATCCTAAAGGAACTAGCAAACACTATCAACATGAGGTAAGTAGAGTGAATCTCGGGTTCAAAGCCCAAGGAGTAGAATACCTACTACTAAGTGGCATCACGGGATGCTTTCGAGAATAAAAGCCAGAATCATCACACTGGGATCACAAAACATTGCTAGATTACTAGGTGACTCCCTAAACACCTAGGGCCATAATAGTAACTCCAACATAATGTCAAGGCAATAGAATACCTCAACTCAACAATTAGTGTGATTGAGCTGGCATAAAGGAGCATCGAAACCAGAGGAAAAGGATTTTGCAAATGCATCAGACTATTTAGAAACCTGGAATGACTCGGACAGCATAACGGCTGTAAATGCTCAGAAAAGATTTGAGACATTCACAAAATTGGTGGCATAACCACTCAGAAGCACAATATCAAGGTTTCCAGATCAACAGTTAACATACGGAAGTAGTAGAAACTGAACTCAAGCTTAATCCAACAATTTATAAGTCTACGGATTAGTAACACGTGATCCTGATAGATAGATGAGAAGACCTAGTTCCTTAACCCCGTAGGAAAGATAAGATGACTCAGATCAGAAGGGCATGAGGTATAAGGAGTAAAAGGAGCCTTACGTTCCATCCCACAATCAATTCCCCTACATATAACTAAGAATTTCTAGACTCAACTTCGACCAGTTTGGCTTGGTAATCGTACAGGCAGTCAAGCTCTGATACCAACGCTGTCAGGACCCCGACTCAATGCCACATCAATCTAGCATGTAACACCTCATATCACTTTGCGGCCTCACGCACGGTATTCCCACGGGTGTCGCCTTACCTTGGCCCGGGACCGTTTGCGCCTTTTGGCACACGTATATGACGGTGTCGCTAGCATCCATATGATAAGGAGCCCGGGCTGACATGGCTAGTCGTAAACCCAAAGTGGCACAGACTTACAGGGACAGGCATTCATGACCCAGCATCGAACGTGTCGGTCATCAGCGAGTGAATCCAGGCTGTAGCACTGGGCTAGCAGGACTCCGGTGAACCGGGCTGTAGCGGGCTAACAGGACTCCGGTATTCATCGCGTGACATTTCCCCGAAGGGACAGACACAGGAACAAAGAAGGACACATGCCGGCCAGCCTAAGTGTTCCGGAGTAGTAGCAAGCTACCATGGCTCGGTGGAAACACTAGGAGACATTTCCCGGTAAGAGAGGCTACTAAAGATAAACAACTAGATAGTCAGATCCCACACATATCAAGCATTTCAATAACATACACACAATATGCTCGATATGTGCAATACAACATGGCATCACAACATGACTCTACGACTCAAGTATTTATTCAATAGGCTCCGAGGAGCGAGATATTACAAACATGGGTCTCATGACCCAACAATCAGAGCATACAAATCAAAGCACAAGCGGAAGCTATCATGTCTGAGTACAGACATCTATAAATGAAAAAGGCTGAGAAGCCTGACTATCTACCAGATCCTGCCGAGGGCACAAGATCATAGCTGAGGTATCAAGCTAAACATCGAAGTCCACGTGGAACTACTAGCGAGACCGAAGTCTCTCTGCAAAAACATAAAATAGGCAAACGTGAGTACAAATGTACCCAGCAAGACTTACATCAGAACTATCTACATATGCATCATTATCAACAAAGGGGATGGTGGGGTTTAACTGCAGCAAGCCAGCTTTGACTCGGTGGCTATCCTGAACTACGACTGCGAGTAACTCTTTTGAGGTGGCGCACACGAGTCCACATATTCACCATATCAATACACCACTATGGATCCGCTCCCGTCTCCCTACGAGAACGCCATCCATAGCACTCACGCTTATCTTGCGTATTTTACAGTATCCACTTTCACTTGTCTATGAACTGATATAAGCAACCCAGAAGTCCTTTACCGCGGACACGGCTATTCGAATAGATGATGTTAACCCTGCAGGGGTGTACTTCTTCACACACGCTCTCACCACTTACCGCCGTTTACACGACATGTACTCGGCAACCTTCAAGCGGAAGCCCAACGTGGGTGTCGGCCACGGCCTACCTAAACACTCAAGTCTCTAGTCCAGGTTTATCGCCTATTCGGGTTCCATCCATGAGGAGATCCGGCCGGAGTTTCGCTCACAGCCCCAAACGATGTGAACAGGGTTCCCGAGACACCAAACGGGCGCCCGGTACACCGTGCCACGTGCCTACCGCATCACAGCCCACCCCTACGGTCAGCGCTGCCCACGGCCTCCAGCATACTACAAACACCAGAAACTACTTGCAACTCCTGGACAGAGGACAAGGGTGATCAAGAAGCCGAGAGGGTCCATTGGTTTCGGGCCCAATGCGTGGTAGTAGCTGAATCATGGATCACAAACACGGAACTCAGTTCCTGAGGACAGCTGCAATGAGACAACCCACCATGTACTCCTACATGGCCTCTCACCGCTACCTTTACCAAATCGTGTTCACACGCTTAGCTCACACACCGTAGGACATGTTCACACACCTCTGATTCATCCCGGATGAATCAGACCTGACTCAACTCTAAGCAGTAGCAGGCATGACAAACAAGCAAGAATGAGTAGGCACAACAGGGCTCAAACAACTCCTACTCATGCTAGTGGGTTTCATCTATTTACTGTGGCAATGACAGGTCATGCAGAGGATAAAGGGGTTCAGCTACCGCAGCAAGTAACAGATGAAACGGTGTTGTCCTAATGCATTAAAAGAGAGCAGGAGCGAGAGAGTAGGATTGTATCGGAATGAACAAGGGGGTTTTGCTTGCCTGGCACTTCTGAAGATAGCATTGAGTCTTCATCAGTGTCAACGATCGCATCATCGGTATCACGTCTATCGAGAGGGGACAAATACCGGCAACACAGAAGGGAACACAATCAATGCAATGCACAATATGATGCATGATCATGACATGGCAAAATGAATGTGTTTTGGGCTAATGCAACTAGCAACAGATTAAATGAAGTTGGTTTGAATACAAGATTCAAATTCAAACTCCATATGTGATTATTCAAATGCCATTTAATTGATTTGTGCTAAACAGCACCTATAAGTTGTTCTAACATGCATGAAAATAGTACAGATGGATTCCTTGAATTTTTCTGATAATTTTTCATATATAATTTATTTAATTTGGAGTTACGGTTGATTTTCTATGAATTTTAGAAGTTTATACAATTTTCTGGAATTTCCTGATTATTTTTAAATCCAGAAAATACTTATTGCGTCAGCCTGACATCATCATGACGTCAGCAGGTCAACTGGGTCGCCCGGAGTCAAACCTGACGTGTGGGGGGCACACGTCCGTGACACAGGGCTGGTTTGGGTGTTTGACAGGTGGGTCCGGTCAACGTTGACTTGACTAAGTCAAAATCTGACACATGGGGTCCACAGATTAGCACTAATCTAAACAGAAAAATTAAACTAACCTAATTAGGCTCGGGGCCCACATGGCAGTGGCACTGGGGTTGGTTTGGCTGGGTCATTAGTGGCTAATGACGTGCCACGTCACCAAGTGACGCCGGCGACCACGGCGACGGCGGGACCTCGCCGGAGTTGCTCGGGACGGTGCTACAGACGGTGGTTTGCGACGGGGTTTGGCTCTACGGGGAGCTGGAGGAGTGGCGCATCTAACGGGGCAAGCGGGAGCAGCTGGGGTGGACCGAGCTCGTCGGAAGCGAGCTTGCGGCGGCGGCCGGAGTTCGGGCGAGACGCCAGCGAGAGCTAGGGGCACAGGAAGGCGAGTTGGGGCGTGCTACGGGCTTGTGGAGACGTTCTGAGCACGATGGTGCACTCAGGTGGGAGCTCCAGTGGCTCTGGCCACGACGGCGACGAGGCACGGCGGCGGCGAGCTTCGGCCGTGGTGGAAGAAGGAGCTAGGGAACGAAATCAGGTGCGGGGAGTGAGGGGAAGAGAAGAGGAGCTCACGGGGAGTTCGTCGGCGGTCTCGGGGAGCTCGGGGAGGCGTCGGAGGCGGCGAATCGACAGCGGCGCTCCTCGGTGACCGAGGAGGGGAAAAGCGTCGGGACGGCGCTTCGGGGCTTCTCCGGTCGCGTGAGCCGACGGGGAGGTCGAGGGAGGCACTGCGGAGCTCAGGAGCACGTCGGGGAGGAGAGGGGGTGGTGGTGGCCATGGGTACGGCGACGATGACGGCGAGCTCCGCTCGGTGGTGTGCGCGAGAGGGAAGCAGAGGAG